>NW_006399864.1:6392085-6410220 GCF_000299155.1 Elephantulus edwardii
AATCGAATCCGACTGATACAAGAAGAGATTGCCCCTCCTTCTCCAGTGGTGCAGCTCCTTCAGAAATTGCAGTGCAGCTTCTTGCCCCTAGGCCACCAGAGCTCCCTAAGTATTATAATATATTTAATAATGAAGATGTGACATAATATAAAAAGTCTTTTAACTTCAGAGTCAAAATATCTTAAATAACTATTTTAGTTGCATTTGTGCCACTAATTCACTTTTGAGAGTGTTATTTTTAATCTTTAAACTTTCTTTTTAAAAAACATACAAACAAAATAAAACAAACCAACCACGCTTGGGTGGGCTTTCTTGGAGAATTTTGTTGTTATTGTTAACATATTTGGTTTTTCATTTCATTTTTTTTTCCACTCCCCATTACCGTTGTCCCCCTCCACCGTCAAATTCTAGTCACCATCATTCTACACTTGTCTCTCTGATTTGCTTATTTTAAGGTTTTTGTATAAGCTGGGTCAAGTGGAATTTGTTTGGGGTTTTTTTTTGTTTGTGTCTGATTCATTTCTTTTAGCATAATATTTTCACGCATAACTATAAATAAATAAATGATCTCACAGGATCATTGAATTTAAGCCAATTATGAAAATGTAACAGAAATAAACAAAATCTTTCTCTGAAGGTGGAAAATAAAACAGTTGTATAATTATAAAGTTTTCGAAATTTTTTTTAACTGCATGCCAATTTGGAGGCTCATATGTGAAGCAGTTAGATTTTGATGGGAAAGATGTGTTTATTTAATTGAAAGTCAGGTGTAAATTCTTTGGTCAGTTTTTATTTTGTTAACAATTGATTGTAACCTGGTTGACCATTTAGATTTCCTTATAAATCAGGTGTGGCCTGGAAACCTCTTATTCAAAGCAATCAGGACCTAGTGAGTGGGCTTTTCTATTTAAAAGTTGGTTGGGGTCTTGGTCCCGGTGGTAATTATGTTTGGGGAAAATAACTGTTCTACGTGATACTGCACTTGACTATCAATTTGCTGTGCTGAGATAACTTGGTTGCTGTGATACTGAAAGTTGTGTCACTAGAAATATTAAAGGTCATAAAGGTTACAAATGGTGGACAGCATTTGGTAGAGTTCCAAAATTAAGACAGACTTGGAAGCAGAATTGACATCCACTTCTTAAATACCACGCCTTTGAGAATCCTATGAACATTAGAGGAACAATGATAGTTATAGAACAGGGTTCAGATCTTTTGTTCATTGGGTCACTATGAGTTTTACTTGACTTGACAGCACCTAACAGCAACAATATTTTAACTGAACTTTCATGTTCCAATAACCTAACATATTTGCTTAGCTAACTACATTTTCTTTGGAGCTTTAGGAGTATGCTAATTAAGAGTGTGGCTGCTTATTGAAAGTTTGTAAGTTTGAAACCATCCAATGGCTTTCAAGAGAAAAGACTTACCTAATGATCTATTCTTTCAGTTATTTCAGTTTAGAAATTTAAATATTCAATTGTCCCATAGGATCACTAAGAATTATTGATGCAATGGCAAAACAACAACAACAACAACTCACAAAATCAACAACAACATATTTCTTATAAAGTATGAGTAAGTTACCACAACATAAAAAAAAATAAAAATAAAAATTATTCTTGGCCCAAAAGGTCTCCTAGGAGAACAAACAGTTTTCCTAGAGAAGGTGAAACCAAGCTTCTCCTTGGAGGCAAGGATTCTGAAGCTCCATCTGACATATACTGGACATGTTGCAAGGAGGCCCAGTCCTTGTAGAGAAATATCATGCTAGGAAGGATGGAGGGACAGCACAGGGGAGCAAGACCCTTGATGAGATGGATTGACTCAGTGACTGGAGTAATGGGGGTAGGTGTGTCAGAGACAATAAGATTTGCCTAGGACAGAGCATGGTTCAGAGCTGTTGTACATAGGGTCGCTATGAGTCCCAAGGGACTCTATGGCACATAACAATAACAACAACAACAAAACAAACCTAATATTGTAGAGACTGACCACAAAATACCGGGTTTATTTCTGGAAAACTACATAGTAAGAAAGATAATGATGAGCTTTCAGATAATGAAACTGGTGATGACAATGTAAGTCATATCTATGATTAAGAATTGATCAGTTGGGAGAGTTTAGTTTATAAAGGTTTCACTGACCTATTATTTCAGCAGTAAATGGTCAGTCCTGCTCCTTAGTCCATCTTAGTTTGAAGGTTCTGCTGAAACCTATTTACAATAGGGACCTTGCTAGTATTTGAAATCCCAATGACAGTTTCTAGTTTCACAACAACAGAAGCTGCCACAGTAAAGCATACTGATAGACTGGTAGCATTTTTTTAAAATGCAAAAGAGCAAGAATAACTGTTTAAAGACTAAGGTGGGCCTAATTCAAGCTATGGTGTCTAATGAGTAAGGAAGACTGGGAGAATGAACAGCTTTGAACTGTACTGTTGGCGAAGAATACTGAATAGCCAGGGATTGTTGAAAAAGAAAACAAATCTATCTTGGAAGATATGCAATTAGAGCATGCCTTAGAAGCAATGATGGTTAGATTTTGCCTCATAGACTTTGAGCATGTTAGTAGGAGACTTCAGTCCTTGGCTAGGAAAAGTAGAAGGCCAAGAAAGGAAGAAGCTCAGCCAAATGGATTCACCTGGCGAAGGCAAAAGTGAGTTTAAGCCTAGCTGAAATGTGAAGATGACGTAGAATTGGATAGTGGTTTACTCTGTTGTGCATAGTGTTGCTTGGAGTCCACTTAATGACAATGAACAATAATTCGAGAGTCTGAGAAGAAGAAAAAGCTTATGAGACTATTTGGAAGTTGAGACTATGAAAGATACAGCATTCACAAAATATTGACTTGATCATTTTGAGAAAAATAGAATGTATCAGGATTGGGTTATGTTTAATCCTGGAGCGCATAATATTCCAAAACTAATTATCAATTAATTAGAACTGTACTAGCATTGAGTACGAATTCTCAATTTTCATCAATAGAATCCCCAAGATCACCAACTTATCATTTTCAGAACGCTGTAGAAAGTCCTAGTGTGTTGTGAAAGAAGACTACATTATCTCGAAATTCCCTCACTATTTTAAGAGATTTTCCTTCATATAACTTTGGATACACTTTGGAATAGTTGTAGTTCAAATAAACTTTGTTGGATCTTCAAAGAAAAGCATCTATCCTTGCCATGTCAATACAAATTTAATTAACACTTGGCAACCTGTGAAGATGCAAAACTTAAGTGTTAATTAAACCTCTATTTACATAGCAAGCAGTATGTAGCTCTCCATTTTGTTGCATAAAATAAAGAACTTAATTTTAAGCTCAATTAATCTACTCCACACTGAATTTACAGTTTGCTTTGGTTAACTTTTGGGAAGCCTAGTTGCAATGGTTAAAAGTTTTACTTTCAATCAGAAAGTCAGTACTTTGAACCTGCCAGGCTCTCCGCAAGAGAAAGAAGAGGTGGCTGGATTCTTCAAAGATTTACAACCTTGGAAGCCAAATGAGACAGTTTTTCTCTGTCCCATAGGGTTTCTATCCAGTGAGAACTAAGTTGTAGCTGATCCGCCAGTGGTTTTTCAGAGGCACCGATGGAGATTATCATCCTTCTCCTGCAAAGCAGCTAGTCGGTTTGAGCCATGTGCTTTGGGATTCGGCACAGTTCCATACCAACTCCGCAGCATTGGGTTTAAAGGGCTGGGTAACTTCCAGCAAATAGTTTTACATAATGAATAATAAGTTTACCAATTTATTTTGTCTGTTAATATAACATTAACATTTTAGGCTGGAAAGTGGAGTTTAAAGGTTGGATTCTGTACAAGTGTTTTCTGACTTGAGGAGAGACTAGGGTGTGGCTGTTGTTGCAATAGGATGTAAAAATGATTGCATTTAGCCCTGTATTTTAAAAGGCTTTTGGGCCCTCAGGCCTGCTTTTTGTGGGTCTACTGAAGAAACAGGCTTGGAAGCAGGAGTGGCATCCATTTCCAAAAAGAAGCTTGCCTTCAGAAACTCTATGCACTTGGAAAAATATGAAAGTTTTGTGTTCAAGATTTTCATTCATAGGGTTGCTATGGGTTGCCTATGGCACTTAACAGCAATACTCTAATGACATAAAAATCAAACTATAAGCCATATATAAAACTTCTCCTCTATATTTTCATCTAAAGCAAACCAAACTCCATTCACAAAATTCAACATATTTAAATATATTAAGTTGTTGTTGTTGTTGTTATGTGCCATCAAGTCACTTGAGACTCATAGCGACCATTATGTACAACAGCCCTAAATCCTGCTCTATCACTTGCCAATCTTATTGGCTCCAACACACCTATTCCCATTATGCTAGTGACGGAATCAATCCATCTGATCGTGAGTCATCCTCTCCTGTGCTGTCCCTTCACCCTTCACCCTCCCAAGCTTGATTTCCCTTTCCAAGGACTGATCCTGCCTTGCAACATGTCCAAAATATGTCAGACAGAGCTTCAGAATCCTTGCCTCCAAGAAGCAGCCCAGGTTCACCCTCTCCAAGATGAACTTGTTCTCCTAGCCGTCCATGATATATTCAATACTCTTTTCCAGCACCAAAGCTCAAGGCACCAACTCTCCTTCTACTATCCCTAGTCATTGTCCAGCTCTCCGATGCATAGCGAGTAATTGCAAAGACCATGGCTTGTATCAGGTGGACTTTAGTCTCCAGACTGACATCGTTGCTCCTCAGTATGTTGGAGAGGTCTCTGAAAATAAAATTTCCCAATGCAATTTGTCTTTAATTTCCTGGCTGGTGGTATCAAGAGTGTTGGCTGTAGAGCCAATCAAACTGAAGCTGTGAACAATCTCAATCTCTTCATCATCATGATGTTGTCAATCATCCCAGTGGTGAGAATATTTATTTTCTTGATGTTGAGCTTCAATTCATATTGAAGGCCGCAGTCCTTGACCCTCCACAGCAAGTGCTTCAGGTCCTCCTCAGTTTCAGCAAGCAGAGTTGCATAGTCTGCATAATGAAGATTGTTGATGAGTCTACCTCCAATCCTGATGCCACACTTCTCCTCATAGAGCCCAGCCTCCCAGATAATCTGTTCCACAGATATATTGAAAAGACAGGGAAATGGGACACATCCTTGACACATACCCTTCCCAATTTTGAAACATGCAGTATTTCCTTGCTCTGTTCTGATGATTGCTTACTGGTCCAAGTATAAGTTTCACATAAGCACAATCAAGTGTTTTGGGATTCCCATTCTTCTCAGAGTCAGCCACAGTTTGTTGTGATCCACACAGTCAAACGCCTTTGCATAGTCAATGAAACACAGAGAGACATTCATCTTGTACTCTCTGCTTTCAGCCAAGATCCATCTGACATTAGCTATACTATCCCTAGTGCCATGACCTCTTCTAAATCCAGCCTGCACTTCTGGTAGTTCTCTGTTGATGTGCTGTCCCAGTTGTTTTTGGATAATTTTCAGCAGAATCTTGCTTGCATGTGATATCAATGATATTGTTCGTTAATTTCCACACTCTGTCAGATCACCTTTCCTTGGAATGGGAACAAAGATCTTTTCTAGTCAGTAGCCCAGGTGGTTTTCCTTCAGATTTCTGGGCACAACTTGGTGAGCTCATCCAGGGCAGCATCTGTTTGTTGAAATATGTCAATCGGTATACCATAAATTCACGGGGCATTGTATATTTGCCAATTCTTTCAGAGCAGCTTGAACTTCCTCCTTCATCACCACAGGTTCTTGCTCCTAAGTTTTTTCATGAAATTCTTCTGTGTCAGCCAATTCCATTTGGTATAATGACTCTGTATACTCTTTCCATCTTCTTTTATGCTTCGATCTTTTATAATCAAACTGAAACATTCCCTTTTCATTGCTATACATTTTTATTGTGCATGTTGGTTCTTTTTATTAGTATCTTATGTAATTAAATAGGCCAATAAGAGCAAAAAATATTGCAGTACTAAAAAATAATCATACTGCTCAAAAGCTAGCATGGGTGGGGGCGGTGGTGATATGTGTGGAGGTGTTGAACATAGCACTCTGAAGTTTGATGGGTTATTGTTGGGGGTGAAGTACATGGGAATGTTCTTGTGTGAAAAACATTGTTTTAGAATTTTATAATTAAACTAGTATCATAAAAAATAAAAAACAAAACAACTTAATTAAATAATAATATGGAACTATAACTTAAAAAAATTTAACCTATTTCTGTTCTGATACATTTGACCCTCCAGTGGGTCTTCAGAGACAGTAAATTACACAGTAGGAGACTGCTCAACTTTCCCCCACAGAACAGCTTATGGATTTGAACTATGTCCTTTGCTTGGGAGCCCAACTCTTTACTACTAGGCCACTAGACTTCCTTTCTGGAACATTACGATATCCATGTCCCTACTGTTACTTTCATCAATTAAATTGGCATTTTGTTAGTTTGGTTGTATTATGGGAATAAGCTTCCTTACTACTCTAGGACCTTCCACCTATTTGCTGAAGAGACATTTATTAACATGTATTTTATACACAATAGTGGCCTAGGTGTAAGAAGCTGTGCTGCAATCACAAAGGCACGGAATTCAAATTCACCAGTTGCTTCCGGAGAGAAGATGGCTAGTCTCCTCCTGTTCAATTACTGCCTCTGAAAATCCACTGGAGGGGCAGATAGGAGTCGATTCAGGCTCCAGAGCACAAAACAAGAACTCTGAATATACAAAGCTATGCTATACTCCAGTTCAATCTGTTTAATTCTTTACTTACAGGTCTTTATTAAAGAAGAGAAGAAGAGATACACATACTTTTAGAATGGTCATAAATTGATACGCTAACTCATAAATAAACAAGCATTTTCAAAACAAGTTTAGTACTTATTCACAATTGGATTTGAACCTCATATCATCTTTACATTTTCCTTTGAACTTCTGCCATCTACTATTAATACTATATCAGAGACAAAACTCATCCTGTTTGAAGTTTTGTTGATAGAAAAATTGAAAAAAGCATAGTTTAACATAGAAGAAATATCTCTGATGGAAGCATTTTCCTAAAAACATTACAATATGACAGAAAAATAATATAATCCTCAGCTACAGTTACTTAAATTGAATTTTGTTTATGGCATATTTTAGTACTGATCTGTTTCTGCTCATACAAAATAACATTGTAAAGGACATAATACAATAAAAATGGGTGCAATGAAAATTCAGAAGATAACCTAATTATCATTGTATAAGGCATGTTACCTTTTCCATGAGTTACATCAACAGTCCATGTACAATTCAGAGAATTTGGATAAAATTCAGGGTAGCCAGGTGATAAAATTGTTCCACTAGGGCCTCTAACATCTCCTCCACATAATGCTGAAATAGAAAGAAATATAGTCATGTGATTGGTCTCAGCTACAGAGGCAAAGGCTCGGAAAAACATCTAAAAACCACTTTTGTCTTGTAATAACGAGTCCAATTCTTTTTGTCAAAGCTACTGCTTATCTAAAGACTTTTTCTAATACTCAGAAATTACTTCATTCATTGTAACACTAGAAGATAACATCTGAGAAGTAATATTGGCCCCATGAAAATATAGGTCACCTCTTAACATTTTAATTTGAATTGCATTCTTACCTTATACATTTGTAACTATAAATATCATGTGCATAAATAGCTTATAAATTAAGCATGTTTAGCAGCCTCTTATAAATCTCTAAGAAAACAAATTCTTAATTATATGTTCTTAGGAAAGGCTATTCCTTGGAGAAGGACATGCTTGGAAAGGCAGAGCGTCAACAAAGGAGAGGAAGATCCTAAATCAGGTGAATTGACACAGTGATTGCACAACGAGCTCTAGTGTATCAAGAAATGTGATAATGACACAGATTGAACACGATTCTCATCTGTTCTTCGCAGGGAAGCTATGGGTCGTACTCAACTTTACAGCACCTAACAACAGTAGACGGCTTTACAGGTTCTTAAAGAGCAATGTTTATACTTTACGTTGTTGTTTTTAGGTTCCATCAAGTCAGAACCAATTCATAGACAATCCTGCCCCCCCTCCTAGGGTCTCCCAGGGCAGCAAATCACATAGAAGGGGACTGCCCATCTATATGTCTAGGGAAGCAGCTGGTGGACTTTCAAACCACAGGCCTCTGGGTCGGCAGAGCAAGCCCTTACCACCATGCCACCAGAGCTCCTTTTGTACTTCAAAGAACTCCTTTTCTAAAAAAAGAGTGAAATTACAAAGTTATGAAGTCTGCTTCAGTACGTCTGAAATTTTGTAGGAAATAGAAAATACCAAGAACTTGAAGGGGTGTAGATTTGAAGATTATCCCAAGATAATATAAATAAATAAATGTTAATAAATTGAGGTCAATTTAATTAAAATTTGATTCAACAGTCAAACATCACAGTTTACAATCTCTTTTAGCAGACTCAACAACCATCAATTCTTTACAGTGTGCCAGCCAACGTTATCAGTATAAACTAGAGGAAAAGAAATAAAAATTTGTACTGTAATGGGTGCAACTTTTCATGTTTTATTCCCCGTGTAGAGGTTAAACTGGATTATGGGTAAGGGCAAGAGGAAACATGGAAGCAATCTATCACCTTCTCTGCCTTGATCCTTGGATTGCTTTCAGGTGACAAAAGAAATGTCAGTTTTCTTCTTATTTTCATTCAATTCCTATTTCTTCCAAATAGGAATTCTGATTAAGATAAGTGATATTCGAAGTAACATGGTTACTATTCTACGTTGATAACATTAGATGTAATAAGTCTAAAGTTTCTAGAAATATTTAAGCACATAGACTAGAAAGTATGTTTATATATCTTTTGCGTGTGATGGTGTTGAGATGGTGTTTATCCTTAAAGTTTACTCTGGTAGAGAGTTGTGCTGCTAAGTCAAAGGCATCACTTCTTTGAGGGTTCCAAGCCATCACTGGCTTCCGGGGAGAAGATGGGGAATCTCCTATGTGATTTACATACTCTGGACCTGCTAGAAGGTCTGCTATGCTGAGCAACCTGCTAGTTGATCAGTTCCAACTCCATGCCAACGACTGTCTGGTTTTAAAAGGAAGACTCTCTTTTCCTTTCTTTTCACCTATGTCCCATTATACTAGTATTTCTCATGCCTTAAGTCAGAGAAAATAGCTAACAACTACAACATAGTATGATTTAATGAGAGAAATGTGATTCATGAAAGTGTTGTGTTGAATTTGAAGTTTCAATAGCCATTTGAAATGGCAGTGTTATAGCTCCCTCAGCTAAAATAAAACTTTTCAGTGAAAAGAAGGCTGAGAATGAAGAGAATAAATCTCAAGTAAAAATATAAAAATGTAACAAAAGACCAGAATTGACACAGGGACCCACACACTAGAGATGATAGATGCCATATGGGGATTGTCTACAAGTCAAGGAATGCCAAAGAACAACCCAGAATAATAGCAAGAAAGGAATCTCAATGGTTGTGAGATTCTGACTTGGATATTTAGTCTCTAGAATACTGCTATTCAGTGATTCTAACTAATAAAAATCCTCTATTGAATTTCAAAGGCTGCAAATCTTTCAAAAACTATCCATCTTTCTTGCTCGGAGCAGTTGCTGAATACAAACTGCTGGCCTTATGATTACCTGCAAATCAGCTTCCAGGACAGTGAGAAAATAGATTTCTTTGTTTTAAAGGCACACACTTGTGGTAATTCGTTTATAGCAGTACTGGTAAATGAGAAAGAAGCTCTGGTGGTATAGTCTATTGGGAGCCGCACAGCCAACACAAAAGCTGCCCCTCTCTAGGGGTTAGAATCCACCAGCAGGTCCCCAAAAGAAAGACATCAGTATTGTTCCATGTCTTGTAAGCCAATGAAAAGTTGGCTGTGAGTTGGTTCACAGCAAATGTAATAAAAGAACAGAGAGACATGGAGAGTTACTAAACTAATAAACTAAACAATATGCAAATTTAAATAGCTAGGAGAACTGGGCTATTAAACAATAATTAACATATTTGAGTGCTTTGGTGGCCAAGTAGTAAGGAATTGTGCTGCCATGACAAAGGCACATGGTTTGGATCCACCAATTCCTTTATAGGAGAAAGGCAATCATCTTCCATTCAATAAACTACCTCTGAAAACCCACTGGAGGATCCTGACTCAACAGTGCACAGCAAAAATAAATTATTGATAATCTAGCTTAAAAGTTAAGTTAGCTTAAAAAAGATAAGTTAGCTTAAAAGCTGGCTTTTCTAGCCCTTTCATTATCCCTCTCTGGTCTCCAGCTACCTTAACTGCAGACTCATGGTCTTTCAAATCATTAACAGCTGTGAGAGTAGTATAAGAGAAAGAGTGCTTCCAGTATTAAACAGCTAGAGCTGAGGGAGACTGGAACAAGACCCTGTTAAGAGTGAAACCCTGGCTAGAACAAGACTCTGGTGGTGAGACCCAGGAGATGCTGGTGGAGATTGAGGTATTACTGTGGAGGAACTATGACAAGATGTAACCAGAGGAGCCCTGAAATAAAGGCCATAATTTAAACCTTTGCTGCTTTAGCCAGATGATGTAAAGTAAAGCTGACTATAGAACTGAAACCAAGATTTTTACTAATTAAGTAATTGTGCCTTGGAACTACTGGGCTAAAACATGGACTTGTATTGGGGTATATTCCTGGCTGGCCCACTTTCCAACTCCCTTGCCAAATAAGCTCCACTCTTAACAATGAATAAATGAACCTCTAGCTGCTGACATGGCTCTAGAAACACCGTGGGGCTGAGACTTTTTATCCACTTTCTGCTCTGGGGAAGTGAGGGGCTGTGCTATTCTCATTCCCTCTGGTTCTGTCAGAGCTCACAGCTCTATGCCCTCATATCCCATTTACTGTTCCTCTAACTAGTGGCCTAATGGGTAAGGCATTAACCTGCCAGTCCAAAGACAAGTAGTTTGAATCTACTGCTGCTCTACATGAGAGAAATAGGCAATTTTTTTTCATTAGACATAAAGCTTCAGAAAACTTGAGTCAGTTGTGAGTTGGCTCCAACTCTATGACTCATAACAACACAACTATAATATTATGACATGATAGATGTTTCCATTATTTGAGATTGATAGTATTTTAAAATAACCTTTAGAGAAATTGACCAAAAAATTTTTATAGAAAGCAAAAGTTTTATAGAAAACAGACCAAAAGAAAACAACTTTATTTTGCCAGAAGAAATGGAAAATATTTCAAACTAATATATTTTACTTTATACTATATAACAGTTAAATGAGAATTTTTCTGTTTACTGATTCTTAGAAA
This sequence comes from Elephantulus edwardii, assembly GCF_000299155.1. NCBI lineage: Eukaryota > Metazoa > Chordata > Mammalia > Macroscelidea > Macroscelididae > Elephantulus > Elephantulus edwardii. Next base: position 6,403,355 of record NW_006399864.1, read on the forward strand.
AAACAAAACCAAGCCCAATAAAACTAACCCAGAAAAAAAAAATTTAACAAAGGCACTATTCTTCAGACACAACCTAACTCAATTATCTAGCATATATACAAAAAGAAGTACTTATTCACAAAGTCTCTTGCCAAAGTCCTCATTCTTAAGTAGACTCCTCAAATCAGTGTTTATTTTTGTTTTACATTAGACATTGTTTTTCTAAAAATACAAAAATGTGTATGATAGTAAGCTATGATACCCTTCCTTCACTTATATTCAACTTTCCAGTATCTTCTAAAGAGATCAATTTGTATAAAAAAATGAGATTAATACTTTTCCCAGTTATTTTTTTCACCTTCCAAGTATTCTTTTTAAGCACTTTATATTTAACATGTCCGTATCCTGTTACCTTTAATTGGTTTATCTCTTCTAGATGTGCCTGTCAATGGTTTTGTATATAACTGAAACTGTTTCAAATCATCATCATCCTTATTATTTCCAACAACCTAATACACTTTCTAAATGAGATCATTTTACATTGCAAATGTTTTGAATTTATTTGCTCTATATTGTTAACTTTTTTGAACAATCAAGCCCAATTGATATAATAGGCAGTGATAAATGCTAATGAGAAAAAAGATGCCTATTTGAATGGAATTGATTTTATAAGTAGTCAGTTATTTATTGTTATAAATCTCATAATGCTTGCTTTTCTGGAAACCTTCAGAGATGAGGCACTCAAATGTGAAAATGTATGGGAAAAGACAACTCCTATGAACTCTGGTGGATTAGTGGTGATCTGTGATGCAATTTCTAAGGCACCTGGTTCAAAGCTACCAGCTGCTCCACAGAAGGAGGATGGAAAACCTCCTCCTGTTTGATTTACTGCCTCGAAAAATCCACTGGAGGGTCAGCTATTGGTCAGTGGCAGCTCAACAAGCATACAACAACACAGCATAAAAATAATAAGAAAAATTTAAAAATACAACAAAATACCCTATAAGAATCCACTGTTAGAGACTAAAATATTGAGATGAGTTAAAAAAAAAAAAAAAAAAAAAGGATTGAGTGTTTATATTTGACATTTGGCTTTTACCTTGAGGATAATAAAAATAAATGTGCGATAAATTTTTACAAAGAAATTATTTTAAAAGGGAATTCTGATGATTAAGTCAGCTTAGGGGAAAATATAACTTAAATACCGTCCTTACCACCAAGTTGGGATCAACTCATAGGTGACCTTCTAGCAGGTTTTCTGAGTCTGTAAATCATACAGGAGGACACTGCTCATCTTTCATCAGTAAAACAACTGGTGGATTTGAACACCATCGAGCCACCACTTTTGGGTTATTAGTGTGCCCCATGGACTAGGTCACCAATAAACAAAAAAGCTTTTCTGAATCACATATTATATAATACATAAATTACATCATATATTAAAGACTTCATTCTTTTATACAGAAGAATAATTCCTATAAATGATGTCATGGATTTCCTCTATTGTCCTCTATCATTATTGCTTCTGAAGGAATCCCTACATATTCTAAGTATCTTGCTTATTGATATCATGTGTCTTTAAGATACAGACACCTTTATAACAGATCAACTGATTTTTCTTGCATATTATATGAACACATAAAATTTGCAAAGAAGTAATCTAATGATAAAATATGTATGAAATGCCTGAGAAATTCATATATTGGTAAATGTCAAGGAGAGAAAAAATAAAAGAAAAAGAAAAACATTTAGGGAAAAGGATCAGTGTTACAACAAAGTCACAGAGACAGTAGAAAATTACTTTCTATAATCTTGACTGGTAACTTTTATTTTTTTCATCCTGATTTTTGCCATATATTAACAATGTCCAATGATGACAAACATCCACTAGGGTTTCTGAATTGTGGTGTTTCTTCAAATCTAAGCCATTTAATGTAATGACAAGACCCACAAAGCTTGCCCCTGGGAGTGAAACATATAGGCAATATCATGCTGTCTAAAAGTACATCTACAACTGACAATTTCTAACCTGAGATTGAACAAAATCTTCTTAATATTATAATGATATAAGGGTATATCCCACTACTACAAACACCATGAAAACTTTTTGTTTACTAATTGTTAATCCCATCTCTGTTCTTTTATTAATTTCAGTCCCCCCACCCTGAACGCTACACTTTATGAGATTATTCGTACTTGAATTCTAGGTTCTATTGTTATTTTAAACTCCTGAATCCTAAGCCTTCAGCCACGTACATTTCTACCACTTTCGCACAGGCACAAAATCTTTTTTTTTTTTTTTTTACAAAATCTTTTAAGTAGATGAACTAAAGAAGGGAAATGCTGAGGTTTAAAATCTACCCAATTTAATTTTGGGTTCTGTCTTGAAGGACCTGGGTCATCTGAATGAATCACATTACGTCTTTAGTTAGTTCTAAATTTCCTCTATAAAATATGACCTTACCCTTTATAAAAACAGAACAAAAGATGAAGAACAACACGAACAGAGTAATGTCCAAATTCAGAATATATGGCCACCATTCTTTCTCTCAGGATAGTTATTTTAGTCAACAATGATTAGTTCCTGAAGTGTTGCTTCATATCATGACTCTGAAATCATTTTACCCTTAGTACTCAGAACAGCTTTACACTCTCAATACACAGAAAATAACACATACGTGTGACTTTTAGTACAACTGTATTCTTTGACCTTTGACACACTGGCCAGTGCAGATTGCTGACTTTTGCTCTATGGCTTTCCTTAGAACCACTTAAATCACACTGGAGAGATAGATATTCAAGAGTAGGATCTAATTGAAGGGGCCAGTAAAATAAGTTTTTTAAAAAAAAAAAATCCAGTATTTTATTGTCCTTGTGTCACAGTTCTTCAAAGCCTTTTTGCTAATTGAAAAATCAGCAATTCAACTGTGGTTTCCCCAGTAAAGTGACAGCAGGGTCACAGCTGAGATCAGAGTCCAGACAGGACTGAGCACCCTCTGCAAACCGAGAATTCCGCCCAGCCCCCTGGAGGAGACACTGGATGCCATCTGCAAACAGAGATTTCCACCTAGCCTCCCACCTGAGGAGAAGCCCTGTGGTGTCTGAGCTTTTAAAGATTAAGCTTACCCATTGTTATGTTGGCAACACCTAAGTAAAAGGAAAATATAGTCTCCGAGATTAAACTTTTTTGATGATGATTAGCCTAAACTAAATAAAAACCAAAGAGAGACTAAGTGGCCTTTTCACCAGTGCCATGCTGTGAGAGGACCTCTGCCTCAGCCTTCCCTCTTTTTCTGAACTCATTTCCCTATGTCTCTGCTTTCTTTCTGGGTCCTGTTTGCAACATTCAACCTATGTACTCCTTGAGAAAAAGAAGTCAGAATGCAGGTCTGTAAAATCTTAACATATAGCCTTGGAAACCCTTCAGGGAATTTATACTCTGTCCTTCCTAATTTGATGTTAGGAATTTTTTTTTAAACTTATGTGTCAAAATAGATTTAAAAAAAAAATGTTTCAAGAACAGTAGGAATACATGGTTCTTCTTATTAAGGATATACTTAACATTTAAAATGATCAAAACTATTGGCCCCAACAGATCAAAGAAAACCTAAGCAGTGCTTGCTCTTGTAGAACAAAATGCATGTATAACTAATCAATATCAACGTAGTAACTAGGCAGGGAACCCTGGTGGCATAGTGGAAAGAAACTGCACTGCAATCCCGAAGGCAGGTTGTTTAAGACTACCAGCTGCTCTGTGGGAGAAGGATGGGCAATTTCCTCTTGCACAATTTGCTGCCTCTAAAAACTTGCCAGAAGGTCAGCTATGGGTTGATTCCAACTTGATGATATACAACAAAACAACAGCAACAAGTAGCTTGCCATTAATAAACATTCAAGTGCACAGGTATGGAGTCTATAAAAAATACAAATCAAGTTCAATTATTGAGTCTAAGTTAAACATAATCAAGATACTGCTCTTTAAAGGTTGGCTAGGATTTTTACAAGCATAGTCAAAGGAAGGATTAGGACATTACAAATGGCAGAAGCATCATCAATAAAAGAGAAAAGAGAAGGAACATTCATTCAGAATCACAATATGGTAAATGTTTCCCTATGGTTAATTCTATTTATTTAATTCATTTGACCAAGATTGATTTAGCATCTGCTATTTTACAATAGTTGTTCTTGACATTGAGGATATAACAATAAACATAAGAAAGTCCTAGACATATGGAGCTTACATTCTAATAGGAAACTATGCTTCAAACACGAAGTGACATCAGAAATAAAAACATAGTGAGGAAAATATATTTCATTTAAAGGGTTTATATTTAATCCAGTCAATGCAGTGATGCTAAAGTGAAGTTAACACATAAGTCTTGGCAACTCTATGAAAGATTAATGTTTCAGGAAGAAGAAAAAAGGAATGAATTTGGATGGCTCTGGCTCATCTTCGAACAGAAGCAAGTAGATACATGCCGTGAACATGGAGTGGAATGGTTGAGTAAAATTGGTGAGAGGTGAAACATAAAAAATAGAGCCTTTGGATTTTTCTAATTGGAATAAAAACGGAAAGTACATTCTACACAAGGTACTGTCACATAAAAGCATTACTTTGGCTGCTCTGTGAAAAGTAGACTAAGGGACCAAAGGGAAAGCACAGAGAAGGATTAAGGTTGAAACTTAAATCTCAAAAGCTTGTTGCAGTTGAGTCAAAATTAACTACAGTTGATCCTCCATTGGGTTTTTGGAGGCGGTAAATCACAACAGAGGTGATCTTCCATCTTTTTCCTGTAGAGCTGCTAGTGGGTTTGAACCACCAGAGAGATGTCACCTTTGGGTTAGCAGTCCAACTCCCTGTGAATTGTACCATAGGAAAGTAAACTCCTACAGAGCACAAAATGGTAACTAAACCATTTCCTTAGTAAGAAATGAAATATGATGAATTACAAAAGATACGTTTTTATTCAGAAATCATAATGCTCAGTACTTTTGAGTTGGAACCAACCCATAGCTGACCCTTCAGTGGGTTTTCAGAGACAGTTAATTGCATTGAAGGATATTGTCCATCCTTTTCCCAAAGAGCAGCTGGCAGATTGGAACCATGTGTATTCAGGTGCAGCACAGGTTCTTGGCACTTGGTCACCAGAGCTCCAAAGTCTCCTTTGATATAACATAATTAATCACTATATTTATTTATTACTATAGTCTATAAGAGTATCCATGTCCCAGAGGGATTTCACGACTATAATATTTGAGAGCAGAAAATGTTAATGTATTTTTATGCATGAACTACATTTTAAGAGTTTCCAAGTATTTATAACCCAATGATTGTCTCTTTGACAGGTTTAATTGATTAGCAAATCTTAGGGGGTAAGATGGATGTTCTCTTCCCATGTGCTTTCCAGCCTCAGAATCCCAATGGAGGACCAGTGAGTTATGAGGCAGTTCTGATTGGAGGGCAAGACTTTTAGTTTGAGACACATTAATTGTGATCCCTGGTGGTAGAGCACGTAATGTAATGAAGTGCTAACTGAAAGATTGGTAGTTTGAATTCATCAGTTGACGTAAGGTAGAAAGAAAAAAATTTTTTCAAAAATATGATCTTTTACCTTGAAAGAAGTCTAACAGTTGGAAATAGTTCTATATGAAGAAATTGAAACTCAAAAATTAAATTATGTAGAGGTTTACTTTATGTGTGCTTTTGGATAGAGCAATTAGAAAAGCTTTCTAATCTTCATGGAATACATTTCTCCCACTGTATTTCCTGAAAAACAAAGTCTTTCTGCAAAGAAGAGTCAGGGTCATGCAGGGACAGCCATATGTGACCTCTACTAACTCCACAAGGAGAAACTAATTGCCCCTATCAACAACGTCCACAACATAAACCTATTACCATGAGCCACACATCGCCTCCAAGCTCCTGAACCTCTTTATACCAACTTCAACTCCAATCTTACTGATCTCCTGGGTCTGAAATCCATTGCAGTAGCTCAGAGAGCGCACATTATTCATACTCACAATTACGGGGTTTATTAGAGAAGATATCTAGTAGATAATATGTATTGAAAATTATTACATCAGCATATTAAAACTACATTTACTACCCCTATAAATTATCAATATTTTTATTACTGATTTGCTAACAAACAGCCAAAATTCTAGATATTCTTTTAAAACTGTATTAAACATTTACTTTTATATAAAATTGCATTTAATAAAGACTGTGCTGATGTCGTCTTTTCCCTAAGGGAGTTTCTCCATGAATCAGTTAAGTTTGTATATTATACATGCTCTTACCATCACAAGTTGGGAGTGGATGACTCCACCAGTGGTTTTTTTCACAGAGAAGGGGCTCTTCATGACTCAGTCTATATCCTGGATCACAACTAAATGAAACAGTAGACCCAATAGAGAAATCATGACCGTAGCGACGGCCATGCACTGGTATGCCAGGGTCCAGGCAAGAGTATGTGTTCACTATAACACCTGGGAAACAAAGAGAATACAACACAGAGGAATAACAGATTTCTTGAGAGAGATGTCAATTTCTTCAAATCGTTGTCACTGGTGATTTACAAACAAAGGAATGCTCAAATACGCATGTTTTTAAAATCAGTTATTCATTTCACTTTTTTAATCTCTATTAAAAAGGATTAAACAATTCAAATCATTTAATTATATAGCACCTTATTAAAATGGATAGTCACCCAACATATTGTATTTTTAGCTTTTATTTTTAAAAATTTTAATAAGTGGTAATACGCTCCATAAGCAGTCATAAATATTTTGTAAGCTGCCCTTCACTTAATCATAGAAACTGTGTTTTTCATTAAAAATTTGGCTTTTTTGTTTAGGAATTTCTTATTTCTTTGACCATATGCAAT
>NW_006399864.1:6410320-6434601 GCF_000299155.1 Elephantulus edwardii
ATATATCATTTTAATAGAAATTATAGGAAAACTAGATATCGAAATAATTTTTTTAATTATATCAGTGAAAACATCCAACTACTCTGGAAGCTACTTCTCTGATTTTCAATAGTCTGTAGTATACTTTTATTACTCTAATCATATTTTTGTGTGTGATTTGCAATTCTTAGTTTTCTCTCTACTAATATGACAATTCATCTCCCTAAGTCAAGGTTTTTCAAATGTGGCACTATTGAGGTTTTAGCCTAGATAATTCTTTGTTACAGGTAGCTGTCCTGTACACTGTGGGGGACTGTTCCCTCTACTCACTAGATGCCAATAGCAATCTCTAGTATGATAGCCAAAAATGTCTCTAGATATTGCCAATATCCTCTGCAATGAAAAATTGGCTCAGCTATGTGAAAGCCATTGATACAAAGTGTAATAAGCAATTATCTATTGTCCTGAGTGGAAAGTTTAAATAATCAACAAACCATATTTAGTATCTTCAGATTATTAAAAACCTCAATAAAATTTATATTAAGATACATTCATATAAAAAATAATAATATGCATTAGTTAGTTACCTAACACAAGTTAAATAAAATACTAAAACACAATTTTTTTCTCTTTAAAATTCAACTTAAAAACATAAATTACATCCATATATATTATTTCATTTAAATGTTGTTGCTTTGGTGATAAAGGAAGAGATAATTTTTTTTTACACAGGTGCTATTATCAGCTAGCTTCATTCTCTCAGTTAACACAGCACTAATTTCTTCTCATACCCAAAGCTTTGAGCTCCCATCCATCTTTGACTCCCTCCCATTATTTTTTTCTCCAAAAATGTCTGAAATCTACCCTCTGTATTGAAGATCATTCATTGCACATATAGTTAGTTTTGACTGTATAAATATATCCTAAAGCTGTTAATAGCACAGCCATGTTGCTTTTTAGAAGTAAAGATTGTGAAGTTCCGTCTCATGTACTTAGAGCATGTTGCTAGGAGAAGCTATTCCTTGGAAAGGGACATCATACTTAGAAAAGTTGGGGGTCAGGGAAAGAGGGGAAGACTCTCAATGAGACAGATTGACAAAGTGCGTATAGCAATGGGTTCTAATGTGTTAGCAATGGTGAGGAAGGCACAGTGTAGGACAGAGTTCAGATCTATTGTTAATAAAATTGCTATGCATCATACTCAACTTGGTGGCACCTAACAACAACAACAAAGCATGAGCTATCATACTTTATATTATCAGTCTTTTATTTGCAGACTTCACATCTGTGGATTCAATCACTAGGGATCAAGAATATTTGAAGAAGAAAAAAACACACAATTGATCAAAACAATCCACTAAATCTGAGAAAACACAAAGATGTCATTTGCATAATATTTACACTGCATTTGGTATTTAAGTGTTATTGTTGTGCTTATTATATACTCTCTAGTCAGCACCAACTCAGAACAGGTTTTCAGAGACTGTAAATTGTCCAAGAAGAGATTTCTTATCTTCTGTGGAGCAGCCAGTGGATTTGAAGTATGAACATCTGGGATCGCAGTGCAACTCCTTAACACTGAGAATTGTGTCTGTGTTATAAGAAAATACTCCTAAATTTTAAATGAGGACTTGAGCATTACAAGGAGCCCTGGTGGTAGCCTAGTGAGTGAAGAGTTGCACAGTCCACCCAAAAGCAGGTGATTCGAATCAACAATTTACCCCAAAAGAAAGAGACGGGCTATATCCTCCTGGACAATTTATGCTCTCTAAAAATCAGCTGCAGGGTCAGCTATGAGTTTGTTCTAAGTTGCAATGAGTTAGTGAGTGTGACCATATTTGTGGAGGTCCTGAAACAGATTCCCTTTGGATTAGAAGGAATGACTTGTATTTCACTACTAATATAAATTGATAGCGCACCTATGGGGATTTGTGCTGCTACTCCAAAGGCCAGGACTCTCTGGTGGCCCAAATCCACCAGCTTCTCTGCTAAAAAAAGGTGAGAAATCTCTTATGTGACTTCCAGGCCTGGGAAGCTGCCAGGGGGTCAATTACAACTCCATGACAATGATTGTTTGAGAATGTTACCTAAGGAGACCTGGAGGTGCAGTGGTTAAAGAGATCAGTCACTAATTGAAACACTGGTAGCTTAAATCCAGTGTCTCCAGAAGAACATAGAATAGTCTTCTTCCATAAAGATGTACAACTCTGAAAACTTTAAGTGGGAAAGTTCTACTCTGTACTGTAGGGAAAATGAGAATTGAAATCAACTGGCAGCAATGAGTTGTTTGTTACTTTTGTTTGTTTGTTTTGTTTTTAGTAATGAAATAAAATTTAAAGGTATCATGTCGGTATTCAAGATTCCCAAATTAGACCATATTTTTTTTAATTAACTGTTATGTGCCAATGTTCATCCTTTATTCCAGTCAGATAAGTATCCTTACTAGCCCCCCACCCCCAGCACACTACTCAAAATCTAAGTTGTATGTTACTATGTTGATTTCTTTTTAAAAAAAAAATACACGATTGTGTTCTTATTTTTTTAAGTAAGGGAACACTTATTTGTTCTCTTAACCTGTACAGTCTTATTTCTGTCAGATTTTACGTTCTGCTTATGTTTCAACTCACATACTACTTTTCTTTATCTAAGGCTTTTTAAATTTGGTGTGCATCTTTCACATGCATGTGTTTAATTCATGCACATTGTGTTTTATATAAGTGATTGCTATTGATCTAAGCATTGCATCATCCACCTCTTAAATTCTCTTGTATCTTCCCTACTCCTTCCCCCTCCATCTGCCCACGAACCTCTGCTCTCCTGGTGAACTTCCTGCTGCCCCTTTCTGTTCTTCCTTCTACCATTTTTTTCTTTTCCTTTGGAACAATTATACATATCTTTCTCAGTATGGTAAAGTGAAATCTTCAGCAATAAGGAAAACAAGGTTTTTGTAGACTTGTGTACAATATTACTTACGGGTGTGACAGAGGTCACACATATACAATGGCCATGTGTCCAGGCCTCCTTGGATCTAGTTCATTCTCTCTCTCTCACACACACACACACACACACACTCTGAATGAATTGGATTGAGTGTGACTTCCTCAAGGAGCAATGAGCTACATTATATTTACAGGGTTTCGCTATTAGTTTATCACAAATAAGAATTCATTTTGAAATGGATTTATTTTTTCTTAAAAATGCCATACTGTGATTCAGTTTTAACGAACATGTTAAACTAAAAATACTGAGTAAAGTGTTCTATTTCATTTAAAACCATGTGTAGGTTTATTTGGTGAATCTTACAGTGATGTTTTAGAGTTATACTTCCTTTTCACAGTGCTGTAAATAAGGAAAAGTAAGTTAATCAAACAGTATCATGGAAAGTGTAAGAAAATTAGAAAAGAAAAAATGATGAATAGATAGTGGTTACTGTTTTAAAAATTCTTTAGTCCAATCAACATATTTACTGAAGAAAGATATTCAAGTGATAATATAATGCAGCAAATTTCAAATGCAGACATGTTTTCTTCTTTGTTGGGGATAAGAAATAGTGAAGTTAAGAGAATGAATTATATTAAAAAACCCCAATATTCAATATACACACTTAATGTAAATATAAATATCTAACAATGATCATCTGCAGTTACCTTAAGATTCACTTGCCAAAAGTTTAACTTAAAAGTGTATGGAAATGTATTTTTAGATGAAAATGTGTGAATAAGTTTTCATATTTATGTGTTCATTCATACTTAATATATTAAGATGGTTATAAATACAAACAGAAACTTGTTTATATGCTTATTCCAGTAAAAGTACATTTCCCTTTTTGTAAACTTTAAATATTTTATCATTTTGGAATAAAATTATACCTTTGCATTAGATTTTCATAACCAGATTGCAATATTGTAAATTATAACTTGTTTTAGTATGGTCTTTAATGAGCATTGCTACCAAATTTTGACTCTATATGTTCATTTTTGCTTTACAATGTTAGTATATTTTTCAAGTTTTTATATAAAGTAATACAATATATTAAATGGAAAATGCTTTCAAAGAGTAAAATAGAAAAGAAAAACTGGATATGTTACACAAATACTGAAATATACTGTCCATATGTGTGTGTTAGAATAACATTTACACTTATTTTTATTTACATATTTATTTTTTAGAACTATACCCAATGAGTATATGGAGTCAATTGTAATTTGATACTTCTGACACTGTGCTATTATTTCCCTTCATAATGGCATTCAGTAGGTGTTATTTAATAAAACACTTATTGTTCAAACCATTGGCAGTCATGTACATCAATGAAAGCTTTGATGCTTTTTAAAAATTAAACCCAGTAGGATTTTTATTGATAGGATGGAAATATCAAATGTAGGGAAAACAGATGGGGATATCAAAGAAAACTTGGCCTCACATACTTTCATAATGGATCTTGAAACCGTTGTTGGAACGACTGTTGTCTGTTGTAAATAGAAGGTATATAAAATTACTGCTGCTGAAGAGGAACTGGGGTACTTGTGTGCCGTTGTAAGATCCAAGCAAGGGGGACAGAAGATTTGGTCCATCATGAACTTCCAGAACATCATAATTCAATTCCGTCTGAAATCTAAGATGAAGATTTAATGAAAATATATTTATTAGTACAACACTATATAAGTAATGAGAAAAAAATGCTTTCAGTGCACCTTGTACTACCCTCTACTTTTTTTTAACTATTACATGTATAATTTTAAATTTCGGTAAGATCCATTGTATCATTTCTTCGTCAATGCTGCTTAGTTGGTTTTGACTCACTGCACCTCAACATAGAATTTCAGAGGCTTTCTATCTTAACTGGAGGAGACTAAAAGCTCATTACTTAAGAATAAAAAAGCTATAAGCTCTTATTCACATGGAAAATTATTACTTAAAGCTATATGTATACATTTATTTGTCTATCACAGCTAAAATTTGCTTCATATATGGATTATTCTTACTAAATAAATGGTCTTTTTCTTTTTGGTTTTTTTTTTTTTTGGTCTTTTTCTTAGCCATATGTATTTTTGGATTTACTCCACTTTCTTCATATTTTATGAAAAACTGTGTTACATGTATACATCTTATTTAGAAAATCTGATTCTCAATTCAAAAGTCTACATTTCAATCAAAGCTTCTCCCTTTACAATGGGATCCCTATCAAATTTGATAAATGACAATAGTTAAAGAAGGCTTCAGGCCTTTTGTTCATAGGGTCTCTATGAGTCGTGTTTGACTCAATGGCATCAACAACTACAAAACAGCAACATTTTAATTTTGACAACATTTTCATGGTATTAAAACATTTATATAGCTTGTATTTCAAAAGTATAATTCTAATCAGAAGTAATAATAATACGGTCACATAAAGTTTACTAAAAGTGTGAAGCCCTGTTAAATGTCTTATCTACATCAGCTTGCTTAACCTTTATACTAATCCCCTCCCCCAAAAAATAGCTCCTATTATCATACCCAGGTGCTATAAGGACACATTAATTAAGATTCTGGAGCACTAACTTCAACGTCAAAGAAGAAAGATGAGACAATTTGTTCCTGTAAAGTTTAAAAACTCAAACTCACTGCTATCCAGTTGATTACAACCCTCCATCAGGTTTCTGCAGCCTAATTCTTAAGGTGTGGAAACTCCACATTTTTTTAAACCTAAGAGAAGAATAATCTTTTGATTATCAGTGGGACATACTATAAACTATGCAAGGAGAGCTCTTTTGTAAAAGATGTATTCTCAGAAATCCTAGGAGACAGTTCTACTTTATCCTATAAAGTCACCCTGAGCTGGAATCAAGTAGTCTGCAGTGATATTATTATTATTGTAATTTTATGGCTAACAACAAAACACAAGAAAACAAAACTAAACAAAATCTGATACATACATAACTTAAATAGCATTAATCTTTCTTGGAAATCAGAACTCGGCATCAAGTTCAAGGGTAGCGGACACTATTGTTATTAGAGTTTTTGTTATTTTTGCTGCTGTTAAGGAACTCTGGTCAGGCAATAGTAAGGGCTCAGCTTGTAAGTGAAGTCAATAGATTGAAATCTCCTGTGGTTTCCTGGGGTAAAAGACATGGCATTTTACTTTTGTAAAAACTGTAGCTTATAAGGCAATTTTGCTGTCTTGTATTGTTTCTGTCACCATCAATCCAATAACAGATGATAACCATAACAAAATTCTGCTCTATTTTTAGAATTGTTTTAGAGATACATTCCCCCCCATAAACTGTAGTCATCATAGAACTACCTTAACCATATGACTCATTTGATTCCTGTGGAATTGATTCTAACTCACAGAACTTCTGAATTTTAGTTTGAGACACATTAATTGTGATCCCTGGTGGTAGAGCATGTAATGTAATGAAGTGCTAACTGAAAGATTGGTAGTTTGAATTCATCAGTTGACGTAAGGTAGAAAGAAAAAAATTTAGACTTCTGAATATTAACATCTTTATGGGAGGGAATTGCTCATCTTTCCCTTCAGAGAGGCTGGGGGATTCAAACTATTCAACTTTCAGTTCTTGTTGTGCTCCTTCAAGTCTGACTCTCTCACAGGTTTTCATAGGCAGTTAAATAACATGGGAAGGAGTTTGTCCATCTTTCTTCCTCCCTTCGATACAAATGACTTTGAGATTTCAGTGTAGCTTCTTACCACTAGTTCAGGAGAACTCTCTGAGCAGCCCTAAATCACCAGAGCTCCATTTTCCATTTGCTTAGCATAAGAATGCATGATAGATAGATAGATAGATAGATAGATAGATAGATAGATAGATAGATAGATAGATATAAACTATAGATGATAGAAATATTGATAGAATAGTATTTTACTTTTTTTTCAGTCATCAAAATTATACCAGATATTCAATCTAGATTTGATATTTTGGCTGTAGATATAAAAACAGCCAACTATTTTATTCCCTTACTCAGGATGATCTCATCGTTTGGGACATTAGTCTCCTAATTTCTGCAAGGTTTTCCTGCATACATATCTGTTTTTAGCTTAAAAACTTCCAGTCTTTTTCCTCACCTCACAGTGTATTTAAATTCCTTTATCATATTTGCCACTATTTGTCATTTATGACTATAATCATAGTTATTTGCTTACCTGGCAATTGTCTTTCCAAAGTTTATAAGCCCTATGAGGTAATGTTTGCTTTATCAGTGTATTACACATAGCAGGCATTCAAAATATTAATTGGATAAATGAAAGAATGAATTTATTTAAAGAAGAAGATATCTTTCTATTCTCTAGGGCAAGTGTCAACTTGAAAAAATCCTAAAACCAAATAAAACAGTCAAGAATGTTGATATCTAAGAATTAATGCATTTTCACCATTTTAAATGACACCTTCAAGTGTATTTTTAGTTTTCTTAATTTCTTTGTCTCTAGAACATTGAAATAACTTTCCACTTTAATATCCACAAATGTATTACCAAGTTTATCAGTCTTTCCTATTATGTAAAATAAACTTGAACAGACTTATTTCTCAAAAAAAAAACCCCAACTGAAAACTGAAAAGCAAAAGAAAACAAAATCATCGCAAAATAGTAAAATCAAAAGCCTGGCTACAATAAACTTAGATCTAATAGAATAAATAATTTTTCCAACATTAGGAATCAATTTTATAATAAATTCTCAGAAATAACATATAATACTTAAATTTAATTGTGCATTGCTGTGGTTGTGTAATGTTGAGACAGAACTGACTCACACACTCCAGGGGATGTCAGAGGTCGTAAATACAAGGGAGCAGATCTCCCATCTTTCTCCTGCAGAGCAGCTGGTTGATTCTAAATATCGTTGTGCTGACAGCACAATTCCTTACCACAAAGCCACTAGAATACCCATATTTTAATATTACTGAATTAATGCAGTGGGGTGTTTTTTTTTTAATTTATAGCATTGTTATAGCCTGCTAAGTAGTATGCACATAAAAGTAAATTATTTTAATAATCTTAATTTCTTTTTAAAGTAAAATTTACAAATATATAGTAGAAGCAATTACATAGTAGTATGTTGTATCATTTAAATAAATGATGGGGAGCTATCTGAATCCATCATTGTTTGGCAGTCTGTTCGGAACCTGAAGCTTCACTTTGATAGTGAGTCATCTGACAACAACCAAATTAAAATGCAAGGAAAAATCAGAGATTAGTTTGAGTTGAAACATAAAGAAATTTAATTCTGAGTAGAGTAGCAGAATTAAATGGTTATGCAAAGAACATTGTGCAGTGAATGTGAATTGGTAAAAAGAAAATCATCACAGTTTTGCCCTTGTTGTTGTTGTTGTTAACGTGCCTACGCGCCGTCGAGTCGCTTGCGACTCATAGCGACCCTATGTACAACAGCCCTAAACTCTGCTCTGTCCTGTGTCTCTGACACTCCCATCCCGATTATCCCAGTCACTGAATCAATCCACCTCATAGAGGGCCTTCCCCTCCTGCGCCGTCCCTCCACTTTCCCAAGCATGATGTCCTTCTCCAAGGACCGGTCTCTCCTCACAACATGTCCAAAGTATGTTAGACGGAGCCTCAGAACCCTTGCTTCCAAGGAGCCACCCGCTTTAACCCTTTCCAGGACAAATCTGTTTGTTTTCCTAGCAGTCCATGGTATTCTCAATACTCTTCTCTAGCACCACAGATCAAAGGCATCAATTCTCCTTCTATCCTCCTTGGTCATTGTCCAACTTTCTGATGCATAACAAGTGATTGCAAAGACCATGGCCTGTATCAGACACACCTTAGTCTCCAGAGAGACACCATTGCTCTTCAGTACTTTGGAGAGGTCCCTAACAGCAGACTTTCCCACGGCAATGTGCCTTTTAATTTCCTGGCTAGTGGTGCCAAGAGTGTTGACTGTGGAGCCAGGCAGACTAAAGCTGTGTACAATCTCAACCTCTTCACCATCCATCCTGATGCTGCCAATTGGTCCAGTGGTGAGAATCTTTGTCTTCTTGACATTGAGCCTCAATCCATATTGGAGGCTGCAGTCCTTGACCCTCTGCAGCAGGTGCTTCAGGTCCTCCTCAGTTTCAGCAAGCAGGGTTGTGTCATCTGCATAACGCAGATTGTTGATAAATCACCTTTCAATCTTGACCCCACATTTCTCCTCATAGAGCTGAGCCTCCCAGATAATCTGTTCTGCATATAGGTTGAAAAGGTATGGAGGTAGAATGCATCCCTGGTGTACGCCCTTCCCAATTTTGAACCATGCAATGTTCCCTTGCTTGTTCTGACGACTGCCTCCTGGTCCAAGTATAAGTTTCGAATTAGCATGATGAAGTGTTCTGGTATTCCCATTCTTCTCAGAGTCAGCCACAGTTTGTTATGATCCACACAATCAAATGCCTTTGATAAAAATACATTATAATAACATGGGAAATAGGAGAGGGTTATACAATAATACTAAAGTCTTCATTTTAAAATAGTTATATAATTTACTCATGAATTGTCTTAAACTATTATTCATTTGTTTATAACATTAGATCTATTTGTTTGATAAACCAATATTAGGAGCACTGTTATTTTCGTTGTCATGAGGTGTCATCAAGTTGAGTATGATTCTTAGCAACCATATGAACAAAAAATTTCATAATTCTGTACTCTGTTCTATCCTGTGCCATTCTCACACTTCTTGACAAACAAAAATCTATTGTAGCAGTCACCATGCCAATCCACCTGGTTGAGTGTCTTTCTCTTCTTTGTTGACCCTCCATCCTTCCCAGCACCATGTCCTTTTCCAAGGAATAGCACCTCCTAGCAACATGTCCAAAGTATGTGAGGTGAAGCCTCATCATTCTTGCCTCCAAACAGCACTCTGGCTGCACCCTCCCCAAAATATATCTGTTCGTTCTCTTAGCAGTCCATGGGATGTTCAGTGCCCTTCTCCAACACCACAGCTCAAAGGCATCAATTATTTTTCTGTCCTTATTCACTGTCTATTTCTCAGATGCATAGCAAGTAATCGGAAAGAACATGGCCTGAGTCAGATGCACATTAATCCTCAAACTGACATCACCACTCCTCAATAATTTGGAGAGGTCGCTAAATGCCTCTTTTTTAAGCAATCAGGACCAGGTGGGTGGGTTGGCCTTTGCATTTAAAAGTCAGTAGTGTCCTCAGGCCTGCAGTCCTAGGGCCCAGTGTTAATTGTGGTTGAGAAGAACATTATCATAAGTGACACAACACTTGTCTGTCAGTGTGCTGTACTGAGATAACTTGGGGTTGCTATGAGACTGAAGTCTGTACCACTGGTGTGTCAAATGCCATTTGGCCTACTCATGGTGGACAGGTTTTTGTATTGCACCCTATTTAAGACAAAATATGAAGCAAAATGGACCAAATTGGTGTTGAGATGAATAGAAAGAGTTATGGGAGTGTCAGGGACATGTCTGACCCAATGGGAATTGGTTGTGTATTTATTGGTGCTGTCAACAGGGATAGTTTCCCTCTGGGAAGTTGGTAAAAATCAGATAATGCACTTCCTACGTGGCCCCTGCTCTTTTTACAACACTTTTCAAGATTCCCTTGAATTGCTATGTCAGTCAGTTCATGCCATATAAACCACTGCATGAAAAATGTGGTTACAATGTCACAACTAGAGTACACTCTTCACAAGGGAAGGATGAGCAATCTCCCTTCATGCAATTTACTGTCTCTGAAAACCTTCTGGAGGGTTCCAACTAGAGGGCACATAACAACAACAACAATACCACACAAAAACCTATCAAATTATTCTTCATAAATGCGTAAGTCACAGTAAGCTAAAAAAATCCTACATGAAATGCTAATAATTTGCATATTGCAGAGTCTTCTTTATGTTTTGCTTTATTTTGGTGTAAATTTCAACACAGAAATTTCTAGTCAAGATAGATAAAGTCATTGAAGAACCTCTTCAATTAGGGTAGTATTCATTTAAAACCAAAGAGCCTTTAACATAATTCTGTTGGTTTATTTTAAATTAAATTCTTGGGCCATAATGAAAATGTTCTGCTGTTTACCATTTGGAGATAATGCTGAGGAGTCAGATTTTGTTTATTTCATGTTTCTTTTCGTTCACTATAAAGTTTGGAACTCTGATGGTGAACTCCATGGGAGCTGTACTGTTAAACCAAAGGCCTTACTTCTCTGGTGGTTTGAATCAATCAGGAAAGATAGACCATCTTCTGCATGATTCACTGCCTCTGAAACCTGATAGTGGGACAGCTATGAGTGGCTTCTGACTCACTAGCAATGAGTGAGTGAGTGAGTAAGAAGGGCTGTGTCGATGAAGATAACCAATCATATAATTAGAAAACTGTGCTTCTATTTTCATTTATAACATTGATTTAATTATGGATCAGAATCCTTGTTCTTTCCACTTTTCAGTTGTTATTATTACTATCTTCCATGAAACAGATTATCTGAACCAGTAATATCAATTTTCCTGAGAGGAGGAGGGGAAAATCCACTTTGTTGTTGTTGTGTACCGATGATAGCTGATCCTCTTGTGGGTTTTTGGAGGCAGCTAATCACACAGGAGGAAGTTTCCTATCCTCCCACGGAACAGCTGGTGACCTTGAAACCTATGCTTTTCGGATTGTAGCACAGCTTGTTGCCACTAGGCCATCCGAGCTCCCCAGCTAGTTAGTAATAGAGAGTTCCTTGACCCAGCCATTTTTTCCCTAAAAGAACTGTATACTTTCCTATGCAAGTGAATTTGCATAAGAATCCTAGACTGAGATCCAAAGCTAAATTGAATCTATTTACATCACGTTTGCCACTTGAAACCTAGCAAAGCAAAATACACTAGCCCTTCAAAATATGGGACAACTAAACTCATTAAGCTAAAGGCTATATGTTCATACCTTAGTGTCGTGCATATTTATAAAGTAAAAAGGTCAGTCTTGCATATCTCAGTAGTACAAATGCTGCATTAAATGAATAAAAAAATGAACTTGAAAACAGGATAAAAGGTTAAAAAGGGGACACAGCGTCCAAACCATTCAAGGTACACAAAAGACAATTACTATGAAATTATGCATTGACTTTTGTAAAGGAAATGGAAAATACCAATAATTCTTTTACTTTTTTTACAGAATGGGGCGAGGGGGACAGTAGCAGAGACCTTTCAAATGTGATTTTGATAGAGTGTCCAGGTTCAGCTTCAATCACCCATTCACAATTCAAGGAATCCTTGTAATATCCGGGCCATCCTGGAGAGAGAATCACTCCACTGGGAGCTGAAAAATGACCACCACATGGAGCTAAAAAAAAAAAAATCAGAAAACAAGCAAAAATAGAATGTTTGAAACAAGTTACAGGATTTTTTTCTCAAATAGTAACTATGAATATTTAAGTGATTTTCTTATGAAATGATATTGCTATTATATTTTGGAAGTGAAAATATGTTTAGTCAAACACTTATTGGTACATAATAATTTCCTCAGAATAAAAATGTTATTTGAAACAGCACATATATGTTGTATAACTATATATAACATATTAAGTAATTAATTGTTCATCGTGACGAATCCAAATATTATCCTTTACATATGTTTGTTCTTAAAATTATCTTCATTATTTTCTTCATCTGCAAAGCTTGAAAGAAATATATCTTGTTAGGTTTGGCTTCTATCTTCACTTTCTAATTTTTTCAGATATTGCTTCTTCATCTTTTACATTGTCAAAAATTATTTTTCCCCTCCCAGAGTTCTACTACAATTTGTGTCTTCCTTTCTTCAACATATTTACCTAATTTCAAATCACTAATGTCTGTCTTTCTTTAGCATAGCCGTCAGACTAACATCCCTTAAATTATAGATTCATCAACCCAACTACTTCCCTACATAATATTTTTAATCTGTCGGGAGCTTTGCTAAAACCCCAAAGGCTTCATCCTCCTGAGAATTCAAACTACCAGCAGCTTCAAAGGAGAAAGATGGGCAATCTCTTCCCATGCTATTTACAGCCTCAAAATTTAATGTAGTGTCGACTATGTGCTAGTTCTGACCTGAAGATGAGTTTTTCTCTTTAATATACAAATGTTCCACTCGTTCTTTTAAGCGTTTAACCCTGCACTTTTTTCCTTCATCAACATACAAATGACAAAAATGATAGAATTTTCATTTAGTAGGCATCCACTTTTGTAAATAGCTTGCCTCTGGAAACCTTATGAAGCTAGAGAAAGGATAAAAGTCACGCAGGTGTCAAGGACTTTCTTTCATAGGGTCGCTATGAGTCTCCTACAACTAGACGGCACTGAACAACACAGACAGAGATCAGTTGGCCTAGGGGACTGAAAGTGATGCTACCAAGTCAAAGGTGGATGACTCTAATCCTCGGTCTTAAGGCCTATCTTAAATTGTTTTTGTTCAAACATTCTCTTGGTGGTATAGCCCTGGTGTGTCCACTTGCTATGCAGAAGTAACTTGTGGTTGCTGTGAAGCTGAACTCTGTGACACTGATGTGTGAAATGGGATCATGGTTACCCATGGCAGACAGTGTTTGATGGAGCTCCCCGGTTGAAACAAGCTTGGAAGCAGAAGTGGCATACACTTCTGCAAACAGCTTGTCTCTGGAAACCCTATGAACCTGGAGAAAGGATGAAAGTCATGCAGGTGTAGAGGACTTTCATTCATAGGGTCGCTATGAGTCGCAAATGACTCGACGACACTTACCAACAACAACAATAGGCATGAATTAGGTTATTTAGTGCACACAACACTTTGGAGATATAGAAACTAAGTTCAGAGAGACTAATTTCCCAGAATGTATAAGAATTGAACGTATTATACACACTTTAAAGAAACTTTTGCAAAATAAGATATAAAAATGACTTATGTCTTTTGATGCCATGCTTTGGCAGGTGGAACCTGCATCCACTTTGTGGCATAAGCTAGAAAGCTAGGATTTGGGTCCATTTGCCAGGCTAAGCAGGATATGGCTATTGCCTGTTCTACAAAGAGATGCTGTTTCACATGACTGTTCGGCTATAGGGGCTTGTTGTAAAAGTTTAGAATGTTCTCCCAAATATATACACAAACAACATGAAATAAAAACATATGAAAGATTTAAATTATAAGGAATGACAAAAAAGTATAAACTATTAAATACATATTATAACACATTTTCAACATTGTAGGCCCTATGTCTAATGACTTATAGCTTTATACTTTTGTTTCTATTTATACTGTTCTATTTGTTTACAGTATTCTTATTTCCTTTTTTATTTCTTCTACAGTATTTTTGAAAGTTATTGATCAATACATTTGTTTCACTATTGTTCTGTTTTACAATAACTTGAGTAGCCCAGATAAAATAGTAACTGGTTAGAAACTGGTCTACGAAATAAGTTTACTATAAACAGTCCATTTGAGTAAAATACATTCTCTGTGAAATTGGCAGAATTCATTATCTGTATGAGATTGAACTTTTATGTAAAACTAAATTTTTTTTTAGCACAATATAATTCTATTTCCTAAAATGCTTTTCAAGAAGGCCATTTCCAAGAAGATTATTTACTCCTACTTGTTATGATGTCACATAATTATATTTCCTGTAAGGTTATTATGTATTTCAAAAATAAAATTATGTGCACAATAGTCAGTTAAATTACCATATTTTAAAAAAAAACAAAGCTAAGTATGTTTGTGAGAAAAGGCCCTGGAAAGACAGGAGCATTCATGACAGAAATCCTTAAAATATTACTGTCTTATTTTGTTTTGGAAAAAATTTTGTACACATTAGCCTAATTACCTAAGAAGTAATTAATCATAAAGTTAACATTTGATTAATGGCCCATAAAAGAATAAAAACTAAAGTACTAAGCATCGTTTTGCCTGATCTCTCTGTACACAGCATGAAAAAGATTAGGCTTCAAAAAGGTTTTAATGTACATAATTAACAGAGATGTGGTTATTCTTCATTTCCTGAAAGAAGTTTCACGAACGGCGGTGTTCTATAAAGTGGAAGTTATGCTAATTAATTTACATTATTTGAAGTATCCTCATCCTCTTACATTATTGGAAATATTCACTATAATTTTTCTAAAAGTATGGAAACAATCTCCCTAGAAGCAGCAAACCCTAACTGGAGAAAGTCACAAATATACAAACCAGCTTGAATAAGACCTATATTAAAGTAACTAGCAGACATGTTGCAGAAAGATGTGCATACAGAGAAGTTCTGATGTAGCAGTAGCTCAGATCATAGAGTTGTCAAAATGTAAGAAAGAAAAGTGAAATATAGGTGAAGAGAAAACATTCAAGGTTAAAATAATGAAATCAGCTGTAGAAATCTCCCCAAAGTTAAAAGCTATATTGAATAAAAGATTACTTTAAAATGAGTTTTGAACATCTAAAAGTAATATCAACATGATATCCAAATTAATAGTTCAATTTAATAATAGTAAAAATTTTAATTACAAATTTATATTTGCACATACAAACCCATTTTTAATACAAATAGCAATATAAGCAGAAAGACAGTGAGATAGTTTCCTACCCATACAATTTTGTTATATTTTGCTAACTGTTGCATTTAACATTTTAATATTTAAAATGTTGTATTAATATTTTAAGTGGGCTCATTTTTTAAACTAAAACTTTAGGCTTACAATAAGTGAAAAACATAATAATGAAATTATAGTTTTGCTGTGCTAATTATAACCTTTACTAAATTTCTGAAACTAAATATTTACCTGTGGAACTATTTGTGCATTTATTATTTAAAGGTAGAAGTGTATATGTACTTACAATAATAGTAAAGGATCTATACTTTAACCGATACTTTCTTAAAAGATAGAAATTGTCCCTACCTGTAAGAAAGAAACCTTGGAATATATAATCCAGAAAAGAGATCAAGATCATATAAAAGATATTTTCCAAGTGTCATGCATTCGCATATTCATTCATAGTACATTCACTAATTTGTTCATTCATGTTTTGCGGTTGTTCAAGTTGCCGTTCAGTCAACTGTGACGCATAAAGACCCCCTGAACCACACATCGGAACTCTGCCCTGTCTGGCACTATTCTCAGGATCTTGCTCCGGTCCACAGTTACTGGGTTGATCCCTTTTGTTGAAGGTCATCTACCTTTTCTAATATGATGATTCCCCAACCCCCACACTAACTTTACTTATTTAAAAAACCTTTATCCTGTGTAAGATATTTTTCCATAAAGGCATTTGTACTTCTACTCATTAACATTTATTGAATGTGTCCTTGTGCGAAGCAGTGTGCTAAGAACTTTCTTGGATTATGTTATGGAAGGTTCAAAATAACCTAGCCTGGTATGCGTTAATTATTATAGATAAGAACACCAACAGATGGATAATTTACATTATTTGCATATTAGCGAACAAATAACAATCTCACTCCAGAACTTTCTTTCCAAAGATTCTGTCCTCATAATATAAAACTCAGGGGCATATAAAGATCCTAAAACTCAAGGTCATAAGTTTTGTAACCAATATTGCCCACCATATAAGGGAACACAAAAGAGTGACTAAATATTCCATAAAGAAAGTACATTTACATCTTCAAGAATGAGTTACAGAGAGAAAAAGAAAGGGAGGAAATTTCAAATAGAAGTAACAGCTTGTGAG
Organism: Elephantulus edwardii; assembly: GCF_000299155.1. NCBI lineage: Eukaryota > Metazoa > Chordata > Mammalia > Macroscelidea > Macroscelididae > Elephantulus > Elephantulus edwardii. The sequence continues at coordinate 6,426,922 of NW_006399864.1, forward strand.
AAAAAGGTAAAGAATTGAGTTAGGACAATATTTTTGAGTAACACCAGAAGCTTTTTGGGGAAGCCAACAAGTAATGGAAAATGAATGAGGGAGAATGGAAACTGCTAATGAACGTGGTATATTATGCTCAGGAACATTACCTGCAGGCAATTGAAAAATTGTAAACAAAAGGATAAAGGTAAGATTTTCATTTAAACAGAAGATACAAGTAAAATGAGTTGGGAGCAGTGTACTTGCTGTTGGTGAGAGCAATTAGTGTCACAGTTAGTTGCCAGCATGTTGACTATTGCTCATAACAACTCTATGAACAACAGATCTGAACCTAGCCCTATCCTGCACCATACTGCCAATCTGTGATGTTATAGTCACTATCTCAGTCCAACTAGCCAGAGGTCTTACTCTTTTGCTGACCTCTATCTTTCTCAGTATGTTGCCTTTTCCCAAGGATTGGCCCCCACGAACAACACACTCAAAGTATAAGAGATCGTTATTCTGTGAGAAAATACTAGAAGATGTAGGCAAACTGTAGCTTTGGAATTAGAAAATTATAATTTATTCACAGAGATGAGCACACTCCTCCCGTATGATTTCCTGCCTCTGAAAACCCACTGGAACATAATAACAATTAATCTGTTATAAATTGTAGTCACTTGGTTTCAACTCAGTGGTAAATAACAAGACCAAACCAAACCTATTGTCACCAAGTCAGTTCCAACTTGGAGTTTCACTATAGGACAGAGGAGAACTCCCTCAAAAGGTTGTAAATCTGGGAGCTCTGGTGGCCTAGTGGCAAGAAGCTGCACTGCAATCTCAGAGGAACACGGTTCGAATCCACCAGATGCTCTGCCGGAGGAGGCGCAATATCCTCCTGTACCAGTCAGATCTGATTTGACGGTACACGCACACAAAATAATTTAAAAAAAAAAAAAAAGTTGTAAATCTTTATGGGAGAAGACAGCCATATCTTTCTCACACAGGGAGACTGGTGGTTTCAAGTTGTCAGTAGTCCCACCAGAGTTACTGTCTGTGACCTAAAATTTCTCTTTCTTATACCTACGAAAATTGAATATAGATAGTATATGTAAGGTACACATAATTCATTTATCCCATTTCATTTTTTTTTCTGAGGCTGAGGAATGTCTGTCGTAAATAAGTTAGGTGTTGGCTGGTTTATTTCTTTTGCTTTAAATAAAACTAACACATAGATTCCCTCAGAAAAGAAAAGAGAATGCATTCAAAATGCCTGGTGTATTTTAAGATCTATCAGGCAGCCAGAAGCACTTTAGATTGTATTCAGGTAAAATTCTCTCAAGTAAAATTCTGATGAATTCCACAGCAGGAGATATTTTGTTTGAGAACTGGCACTTAGGATTGTGGCTTTCTGTAGCTGGGTTTTGATTGCAAGTGTTTGGATACAAGTGAATTAAGGAAGTGAGGATTTTAATATTTAGTCCAATAGGTAACCTTTCTATGGCACTGTGTACAAGTCTAGATCCACCTCAGAGATGAACAGCTCTTTTTCTTTCCCTTTCAAAAAATGTCTTTGTGATTACTCATCTCATAAGTTATCACCAGCTTTATCTAATTTCAGCAAACTAGGTGGCAATGCAACAGACATTATGAGGAAACAAATTAGGTCTGCAGTCAGAATAGATAAAGGAAGCCACAGACACAGGAATTAAATGTTCTTGAAGGCAGCAAAGCTAACCTGACCAAGCTCCATACTTCCTATTCACAACTCTTTCCTCAAACCTATACTAACCCCACAGAGATTAAAAGTAAACTGCTAAATTTCAGCTAAATTACTCTCTCTGTGGGAATGAGACAGATACCTGAAATTTGATATTGCTGAAATTAGTAATGTGTCAGAATAAGCTCGATGGAAGTAGATTTGGTTTTCATTTTGAAATAAATTACAAAGAAAGTTGTGGTGTTGTTTTTTTTTTTATTATTTTAGAACTACAGTTAAAAATGAAAGAGGATTATTTTTAGGTACGAGTATGAACATATATGTGTGAAAACACATTCTAGGAGAGCCACGAATAAATTCTGATGTATGCATCAGATGGTTATTTTAATTGCTCCCTCAAAAGCATTCTCTCCAAAGAGAACAGTTTCCCTAAAAGAGAGAGCTTTCCTTTCCTCTGAGGCTAATTGGGATTCAAGAGAAAACCCCTTATTCTCAAAGGGAAACTTCATCAGGCATTCAAGGCCAGCCTTGCCTACAAACAGGTCTCCAGGGACTTTAACCTCATTCTACTCACTCAAGGGATTCTCTCAGATATCCCATTAGGGACTCAGGAGGAGAGTCAACCATAGCTCTGAAGGGAGTTCTCTGTGGAAGGCAAGGACGCTTTTGCTTGAGTAAGCATTTTATGGAATATTCTGAAATTGATTGAGCAAAACTAGAAAAAAAATACTTTCTTTTATTCCTAATTACTTTTATTAAACAAACATAACCAAAACTTTCTCTGTTTAGGCTGTATTAATCATATCCTCTAAATTCCTCATCCATTTCAGCAATAAAAAATTGGTTCCACTTCAGTTTAAAAACTATTACTTATGCAAGACATATCTTTGAGCATTTCCCATAGGAATTTAGAGAGTGGCTGGGGGGAGGGACGATAACTGGGGACTGGGGAGGGGATTTTGCTTTTATTGCCAATGAGTCAGAATAGACACTTATCTGACTTTCACTGGGTTTCTGAAGCTGTAAATCACGCAGAGGGAGATTAACCATCTTTCTTCTTTGGAGTAACTGGTGGATTTGAACCACCACAGAGGCACTGCTTTTAGATTAGCAGGAAGACTCCCCTCAGATTACATCATCAGAGTTAAAAGGAAGAAAAGCCAAGACCTGCTAGTTTACTTCTCCAGTAACTTTAATCATCAAATGAGATGTCCTTTATAAGTGATGGTTTGGTAAAATTGATACAACAGAAGAAATCTTTAATGAGATGAAGTGATATATTAGCTCAAACATACCAATGATTATGAAGACCTCGTGAGATCAGACATTCTACTAAATAAAAATTACCTCTGTAAGTCAGAGTTCACTCCACAACATCTAACAACTTCCTTCAAAAGAATTATCTCCAAAGAGTATATTTAAAGTGGTTTTATTTTGTGATCGCATCTCCTGTCCTCCCTTTTTATTTTAAGTTCTTCTTCTAGCTGAATGGTGCTTTTCCTGGCTGTTTTGATTTTCCTCACTAACATTGACTGGGCACTTCTACAAGCCACATATCAAAAAGAATTTCTCCCACATGAAAAGATTAAATTATGAAGGAAGGAAATGAAGGAGTGAGATTTATCACTTCAATTTCACAAAGTAAGGGATGCCCACACACGTCCAACCACCTTGTGGTTCTCATCACTAGCTAGATGCTCTATAGTTTGTTACTGTTGGGTTTCCTTCACAGGTGAGGGAAACATGAATGCATCATGTCAAGTGAACCTGACTGATATGAAGGAACAAGATCTCTAACTATGCCCAAATAGCTTCCTAGGAATTTGTTTTACTCAAAGGAGCCTCACATGATTGTCATTTTATAAAAATGGACCAATCTGCTCTAACTTTATGGGAGAAGAGAGAGTTACACATAGTCCAAAGCTAACTTCTGTGAAGCGAAGTTCAGATATATCTTTTCTGCCAGTGCTGACACCAGACATCCTTCCCACAGAACTCACTACTTCTCTACTTGGTTTTAATGTTTTATTGCAATGGGGGTGGGGGGGAACAACCCTAACGACTATGGAGTTTATTAGGGAAATAAAAAGTTATTGTTCAGCATCAGGGACAACTCAGAATATATGGTCTATATTAAGGCTGATCCTTGGAGACAAGGATTCTGAAGCTTCGTCTGACATACTTTGAACATGTTGCAAGGAGGGAACCAGTCCTTGGAGAGGGACATCATGCTTGGGAGGGCAGAGGGACAGTGCAAGGAGAAGACCCTTGATGAGATGGGTTGAATCAGTGACCAGGATAGTGGAGACAGTTATGTCAGAGACAACAAGATTGGAACAGTTTAGAGCAGGTTTTAGGGCTGTTATACATAGGGTCACTATGAGTTGCAGGTGACTTGAAGACACAACATCAACTAGGGATAGCTTCTCAACCATGTGCACAGGCAGCTTCTTTGAATCCCTCTGATTCCCAGCCCTTGGCCTCATACTGAAGTAAATATTACAAAGCTCTTTAGCTTCACTGAGTGTCCAGAGGCGCCTCACTATGCCAGTAATCCACAGTCCAAGTGCTCTCAGCTGTTTATCATCTTGTGTCCACAGCCAAGCTCCAACAAGGGCTTGGGGGCGTCTCACTCTGCCAGCAAACCTCTTGTTTGAAGGGGCTCAGCTTTCTTTTTCCATAGGCCGTGAAGTCAAAGCACCAACCCTTAACAGTCTTCTGCTTCTGCCGGCTCTATTGCTGCCATTTCTCTTTCCACTTTTCAACTCTTTTTAGGCAACTCCAATGTCACAATGTGCTCTGTGCGTATGTGTGTATGTATACGTACACGGACCTAAATATGGATCCCTTCCAGTTAGCCAAGTAATAGTCCTTCTAATTCCTTGGCAAAGCCTCTTGAGTGCATCCAGAGAGGGCTAGATCTGTATAATGAAATATTTCAATTAGTATTCCATTAATTCCTGCAGCCTTATTTCTTCCTAGTGCCTTCGGAGAAACTTGAACTTCTGTCTTTATTAACATAGGTTCTTAATTTTATGGGTAGATGATAAATATATAGTTGTGTCCCTTACTTGTCTATTACTGCCTGTTTAGTTAGGTATAGGATAAATGAAATGATGGTTAAGGTAATTCAACTTGTTCTCACTTAATATGCTCTGGTTTCTGAGTTCATACTTTTCACAAGAGGATGTGTTGTTGTGTACCATTGAGGTGGAAGCGGTTCATAGTTGAGCTTCCAATTGCTTTTCAAAAGCAATATATCACACAAGGGGAGACTGCTCATCTTTCTCCTGTGATGCAGCTTGTGGATTCCAACCAAGCACATTTGTGTTGGCAGCACAGATTCCAACCAAGCACATTTGTGTTGGCAGCACAATTCCTAACCACCAGATTCCTGAAAGAGGAATACAGATTTCTTTTATCTCTTTAGCTAAAGGCTTAATCACCAAACCCAAAGCAATGGGAAAATTTTACACTGTACCCTTTTAGTTGTTTATCTACTCCTGTGGTGTTCATTGTCAAGGACAATGTGATAATAACAGCGATCAAAATCATTACAAATTTCCAAATTTTCTTTTTTATAAGCTTAAATCAGCATCTTGGTTAAATAAATGATGTTGCCCTAATAGCATTCATCTGATTCTTTCAATGAATTTCACTACATATAATCCTCTATAATTATAAAGTAATCCATTGAATCTATTCCATTATATATACATATATATTAGTCCAGAAGGCCAACAATTCTTTTTTTTTCCCTGAGCATGGTGATGGTGGTGCTTTAAATCTTAGGGGGCAATGCTAACTATAGCACAGTGTGTATAAGAAGGAGCGATGTAAGTAAAAGTGAACAAGGAAGCAGATAATGTACATATGACAAAGAATTATGAGAGCAGAGGAAAAATTATTTTGAAGAAACTGGTGGATGAAGGGAAATATTTCAAAACATAAACTACAAAACCTTCATGTTAGCATGCAATTCAGCAGGGAGAGGCAAGGAGATACCAAAGAGATTAAGCAATTTTGAAGATAAGGGGGCATCACTCTGGTTGTTCTGTTGAAAGCAAATCTGAAGAGAATGAGATAGAAGCATTGAGACCAATTAGAAGGCTACTGCAAGTATCCTAACCAGATTAGATAGTTGCTTAGAAACAACATGTCAGAAGTGGAGATAGTAAAAGTAGTTGTATTTCAACATATTTTAAAGATAAGGTCAATGTCTTTTTCTTATAGATTACATACAAATGGCTGTGTTAAAGAGAAAGGAGTCTAGAATCATTGCAATCTTTTGTGCTTAGTTTTTAGAGGAACACAATGCACAGATGGAAAAATTCTGTGACGATGGCAGATTTTAGGTGGTCGTGGGGAATGTAGAGATCAGTTTTTAAAAATTCAGTTTGAAATATCTCCTAAGTATTTAAGCAGAGGTGTTGCTTATAAAGTTGAATATAGAAGTCTGGAGTTCAGGGTAGAAAACTAGAACGGCTTTTAAAAATTAGCACATGAATGTTACCAGAAATCTAGATAGAATCAGGGACTGGATGGAAATCACCAATACACTGAGTGAGGTTGAAAACTTCAAAGATCCGAGCTCTTGATCATGTATTTTTATAGGATCAAGAAATTAGAAAGGGCCAACAAATGGGAATAACATGAGCCTAAGTAGCACATTTATCAAATGTATTTTAGTATATACTTTTATAATTGAAACACTTATTTTTTTCTTAAATAATTATATAGTCTCAAAGTTTTAGATAATTAAGGAAAACTTAATTTTTAAAAAGTAAATGGCAGATATTTTATATTTTATGACACAATAATGAATACATTCTAACTCAATTCAATTGTTTTTTGGCCTGGAAATATATATCTCTCATATTTTAATCGACAAGAGTACAGTTTGGTACTAGCTCTTATTCAAAAGATGACACTTGACAATGAATAACAAATTTTCATATTCAGGAAATATTTCTGTGTCTGTAGCAGAGATTGGAGACTTAATTTATGTCGAAATGTCTTTAAAAAAAAGCAGAAAACTTTGGGTGATTTAGTGTTCACTGTCTGACACCTATGTTTCATGACATGGTCTCTTTCAAGCTTTTTTGGGTTTCACTGGCTGCTTGATAGTTGGCAAATTCAGAAGCAAGCATTTATAAAGTAGAAATTTCACAGAGTGTAGCATGAAAAGCATGTACATTTTGACATCTTTCTCTTTTTTTCCCCTTTAAATTTTTTAAAATACTATTTATTATAATAAGGTAAATCATTTTAGTCACTGAGTTTCCAAAGATGCTTCATCTAGACTGAAATCATAACTGAGTGAAATAATATTTCCAGCAAATAGAGCTTTGAATGAAGCATATAGCATCATAAATGTTAGGTATCTAGATGATGAGTTGAACACAAGTGAAAAAAGACACTGGACAGAGAGGGGGGGAAATTAAAATAGAAAAAATAATATCCTAAAGATGAGAAGGCTGTGTATATATACACAAAGAGGTAAAGAGGAGAGGGAGGAGGAGATGCTTATGGTTGGCGAGGATCACGATGGTAGTAATAGTGCTGCTGATTATTTCTGTATAAAGTAAAGAAATATGGCTCATAAAACAGTTGTTCTACATTTAATGTGGAAGAAGATGGTTCAGGAAATATTTACCGATACTTCTGTGTAATTAGCACACTGATGTTCTGCACCATCAAGTCAAGACCAACCCATAGCTGACTATCCAGCAGTTTTGTAGAGGTTTTTAGATTACTGTCCTGCTGGGGAGTAATCACAGGGGAAGGTATAACTCAGCCGCTAAAAACCTACTGGATGGTAATCACACGGGAAGAGATTGCTCACCCTTCTCCCACAGAGCAGCAGGTGGATTTATTTTGTGATTGCAGTGCCGTTTCTTACCACAAGGCCACCAATGCTCCTTAATGCACTATGTAATGATTTTTGCCTCCCATATATAAGGAAAAGTAAAGTATAAGAGTTTGTGTGT
>NW_006399864.1:6437895-6465459 GCF_000299155.1 Elephantulus edwardii
TTTTTGAACTTACATCTGTAATGTTAATTGCATCAACTAGAAAAAATAGATCTCAAAATGCCCAAGTTAATTTTAGAGGATACTTTATAAATTTAAGTATATTGCTATATTTCTGGTTCTGCCCTAATTGAATCAAGGCATACAATTGAGACACTTTATAAGCTAAAGTACTAGCAAAATTACAGTGGCAATGGATAAAAGGGATGAGATATGAGCTAAATAGCATTATAAAGCAAATAGGACCTTCGACAGACTACTGACAGATCCCACTTAAGCAGGATTATATAACTTATGGAAAGGAGAAAATAAAATCATTTCTTTGTTATATAAGTCATAAATAATTAATAAATAATTACCCAAACACTGCATTTCTTGGGGGATGTTGAGGCATTCCTCAAGTGAGTGAGTTTGTTGTTCAACATAAGGATTTTGTTAAGCTCAATTTACTTAGCATATTCTCTAAAGATTGTTGCTGTTGTTGCATTTTAAATATTACATCTTTTTAGAATAAGCCATACCCATGCCTTTTTTCTAATGTGCACAAAGTACTTTAAGAATTATTGGAATCCTTGTTGTCGTTTGCCGATGATCACCTTTGCCTTATTTATTATGTTACTGTCATTATTATTAATAAAAAGATAATTATTTACCTATAACCGTACACCAAGACCTCATCCGATGGATTACACAGGAATCAGACTGGCTACATCTGATGAAGAAGCTTACCATTGGCAGTTAAAACAAGGCCAGGGGATAACATACCATCAATTGCTGATGTGCAAGTTCAAGTTAAAGCTGAAGAAAATTGAAACAAATCCGTAAGAACCAAAATACAGCCTTGAGTCTACTTCAATGGAATTGAAAACCTTCTCAAGAGGATGTTTGATGCACTGAACATTAAAGACCAAAGGTCAGAAAGTTGTAGAGTGACATCAAGGACATTATCTATGAAGAAATTAAAAGGTCTTTCAAATTCAGGAATAAAAGAAACTAGCAATGGATATAGGAAGAGAGAAACATGCATGTGGAATCAGAATTCAAAACAATGGGAAGAAATTCTGAAGTAAGAGAGGTGAATGGAAGATTTCCAAGGGCAACTACAGAAGACAAATCAAAATAATATAAAGAAATATCCAAAGAGTTGGAAAACCAAAAAAGACTAACACATTATGCATTTCTCAAGCTGAAATAATAAAAAAACAAAAAGCTGAAATAATAAAAAAACAAATTCTAATGTTGAGCTGCAATACTGCAATATTTTAAGGCAAAATATTGAATGATGCTGGAAACATTAAAAGAAGATGGAAGGAATACACAGGATCAAGAAGTGATGGTAATGAAAGAAGAAATTTAAAATGCACTGAAGTTATTATTGGCAGAAGTCCCCAGAAATTGATGGAATACTAATTGACGTATTTCATCAGACAGATACAGTCCTAGATATGCTTATTAGTCTGTGCCAAGAAATTTGGAAGAGGATTACATGGTCAACCAATAGAAAGAGATACAAGTTTGTTTCTATTCCAAAAGAAGGTTATCAAACAGAGAGCAGAAATTATGAAATACTATGATTAATATCACATGCAAATAAAATTTTGCTGAAAGTAATCATAAGTAGTTAGAAGTATAGTATTTTAACTGGAAACTTCCAGAAATTCAAGTCAGAATCAGGAGAAGGTGTGAGAGAAATCATTGGTGATGCCAGATGGACCTTGATTCAAAACAGAACATACCAGCAAGATGTTTATTGTGTTTTATTGACTATACAAAAAAACATTTGACTATGTGGATTAAAGAAATTATGGATAACATTGAGAAGAGCAAGAATCCCAGAAAGTTTAATTGTTTAACGTTAATTGTTGTTTAAGATACATATTTTAAACTCATTCATCGCTCCACAGAAGAAAGTTGGGCAATCAATTCCTGTGTGATTTACTGCCTCTGAAAACCCAGCAGCTATGAGTCATCTCAACTTGATGGTGCACAACAGTAACAACACAATGCATAGAAGAAGGAGGAGGTATCCCAAAAGAACACTTAACAGTTTAAAATCAGGAAGGGTTCAGGTCAGCGTTATAACATTTCTTCATGCGATTTCAAACTTCATGTTGAACAAATCTTTTGAGAAGGGAAAGTATATGAAGAAATATGTGGCAACAGGATTGGAGATCCCTCTATAGCCTTCATTACATAAATAATACAACCTTGCTTGTAGAAAGTAAAGAAGACTTGAAGCACTTACTTCAGAAACTCAAAGACAACTTTCATAACATGTTACATCTTAACAGCAAGAAAACAAAAGCCTCACCACTGACCCAATAGGCAACATCACAAGACTTGGAGAAATTATTAAAGTTGTCAATAACTTTCTACTTCTTGGAGCTACAATTAACACTCATCATAGAGCAAATCAAAGCACCCAAATCAAAACACATAGTATGATGAGAAAAAATCTTCTGTCAAGGACCTCTTCAAAGTGCTAAAGAGCAAAGCTATCCATTTAAAGACTAGCATAAGCATGATCAAAGCCATGGTATTTTTAATTCCTTCCTAAATAGCTGAAAGTTGGATAGCTGAAAGTTGGGATAAGGATGACCAAAGAAGAGTTTGTTGCATTTGAATTCTAGTGTTAGAAAAGAATACTGAATATTCCAAGGATTGTCAAAAGAATAAGCAAATATCTCTGTGAGGAAGTGCAAACAAGGTTCTTCTCAAAGGCAAACACTGCGAAAGTTTGTCTCACAAATTTTGTGCATATTAATAGGTATGGTCAGCCCTTGGAAAAAGACATCATACTGGGGAAGTTGGAGGTTCAGAACGAGGAGGGCCCTCAACAAGATAACTTGGCATAATGACTGTAACAACAGATTCGAGTATGTGGTAGATCGTGTGGAGAGGGCAGGATCGGGCAAGATTCTCATCTGTTGTTCACAATGTCACTACATCTTCACAACACATGACAACAGCAACTGTTGAAAAAGTGGGACTGTGACATTGTCTCAAAATAGTGTCTTATTTTATCAGCCCACCGAATTTATGTTCAGGGAGCTCTGATGACTTTGTGGTAAGGAGCTGTGTTGCTAACCTCAAGGCAAAGTGATTAAGATCCTCCAATTGCTCCCGCAAAGAAAGATGAGAAATCTCCACTCTTGTGATTATTGCCTCTGAAAACTTACTACTGGGTCGGTCAGCTTTGAGATTGTCCCAGGTCAATGGTCCACAACTACAATCATTTATTTGGGTCAATGGTCTTGCTCCTATATCCACTTGAGGTTATCACCTGTGATCGGCCATAATAGGTATGAGATGCTGTACGTAAGATCCATGTAGAGACAGTCAGGTGCACCAACCTGAAATGTGCATATACCAAGATGAACTGAGTTAAATATTGGGAAGTAATCTACTGGCTGTGTGTTAAACTCATAGTAAGGATTATATAAAGATTTGCACTAGGAAAAAAAAGAAGATTGGAGTTTCAGAAGCACCTGAATGAGGTTCAGGGGGATCAATTAACAAGAGAAAGTATCAAATTATCACAAGTGTAAAAATAATGACAAGGCTGTGTCCTAAATTTGGTTCAGCAAACGAATGTTGAGAAAAAAAAAAGTTAATTATAGTAGCATTTTAAAAAAAAGGCTACGTAATCATGCACACACCATTTGTAGTACAGACAATGTTGTTGTTGCTGTTGTTAGGTGTCAGTGAGTTAAGCACGACTCATATCTATCCTACGAACAAAAGATCTAAGCCCTGTTCTACCCTGCACCTTCTTCACACTTCCTGACACATAAGAGCCCATTGCAGCAGTCACTGTATAAGTCCATCTGGTTGAAGGTCTTCCTCTCCTTCGCTGGCCTTCCACCCTTCCTAACCTTCATGCTGTTCATAGGAATAGCACCTCCTATCAATATGTCCAAAGTATGTAAGGCAAAGCCTCATCATTCTGCCTCTAAGCAGCATTCCAGCTGAACGATTTCTAAGACCTATCTGCTCATCCTCTTGGTCTCCATGGGATGTTCAGTGCTCTTCTCCAACATTGTGGCTCAAAGGCATCAATTCTTTTTCTGTCATCCTTAATCATTGACTAGCTCTCAGATACTTAGCTAGTAATCAGAAAGACTATGGCCTGAATCAGATGCACCTTAGTCCTCAAGTTGATATCACTACTCCTCAATAATTTGGAAAGGTCCCTAGCTTTAGATTTCCCCAGTGCTATGTGTCTCCTTACTTCCTGACTGCTAGGACCAAGGGTGTTAATTGTGGATCCAAGCAAGATGAAAGTGTTGACAGTTTTAATCTCCTCTCCATCCATCATGGTGTTGCCTATCAGACAAGTGGTAAAAATAATTTTTCCCTGACACTGAGAGGCAATCCATACCAAAGGCTACATTGCTTAATTTTCTAAAACAAGTGCGTTAAGTCCTCCCTTTCAGCAAGCAAGATCGTGTCATCTGCATAATGTAGGTTATTGATGAGTCTGCCTACAAGCCTGATGCCACACTCCTCCTCAGCGAGTCTTGTTCTCAACATACAGATTGAATGACAAGCATATTCCAATTCCTTAAAGTATATAAGAATTCTGGAAGAGCAGAATTGAGGTAAAATTAATGTTCTTTTTTCCTAAAGCTTCATAAAAATGGCTCTTCACAGCTCACATTATAATTATCTTCATTATAATTATCTTTTATAATTGTCTTCTGCGAAGTGCTATTGGTTACAAAGAAAATTTTAATGGCTATTTAACTTCTGGTGTTTCACTGGATGAGAAAAGATCTCTAGAGTTTGTTGAAAATGGCTCCAGCTTGCTTTGCTTGGTATAGTAAAGGAAATCTAAGGTTCCAGTGCTTTTTTGATGGGGGAAAGGGGAAAAAAATCGGTGAAAGGCCTATAGTTTTTATTTTGAAGGAGACACAGATAAACAGATGAAGAAGATATTAAACCAGAAAGTAACTTTGTCATGCTATCTTTTTCCTTTTTCCAAACTCTCTAGCACTTAGGCTGTTAGAAGAGACTTTGAAGAACATGAATTGAGTGAACCTGACAATGATCTTTAGTCTCCTGAAAGGAATTCTGTTCATACCACGAATAAGAGGGTGGAAAGAAATAGTCTGCAATGTCGAAATAAGGAAACTCAAGGACACAGATTCTCAAGAGAGAACGGAACTTTCTAGGGGTTAAACTTAGTAAAAAAGCTTACAAATGTCAAATGGGCCTAGGGCTAGCATAATAAGTGAGGAAGAGTGTTTTAAGTAGGTGAAATGAGTGAGAAGCTTTGGAAATAAGTAAAGGAGAGGAATTTTGAGAAGTTTTCTATGTTGCAAACTATGGAAATTTGTGTGTCAGCCTATTGAAGGTGATGTATCACCATCTGCACCATCCTTTAAAGTTTTTGAGAGTTTCTTTGAAGAAGACATCATGCAGAGGCAAGATCTAGATAGAGCCACTTATATTCAGCCTGTAGATGAAAACATCAGTCAAGGAGTCATTTCATTGACTGCCATTAAACTGAGTTATGATGGCAGTTTATGAAATTCAGAATGGAATTACTTCAATGCTGATTACAGTAACAAAGGCATTTTGTTTCCCATTACCACATCTGAAAGCACCAGAGGCTTGAAAAAGTTATGTTGTATTTCTCCCTCAGGGGAAGATTTGATCAACTTGTTCCAGAGAAAGAGGCTCAAATTTTCACAAAGACAGTCTAAATCTATCCTTAGTTAATGCATCAGTGTTGAACTGTAGGTCAGTGAATAAAATGTATAACCCAATTCTATTCACCAATTGTATTTAAGCTATCTGAAATGAATCTGAGTTCAGCTATAGGTTCAGAAAATGGCAACATATATATCATCTCCTGTCTCCCTTTTGGCCTTAATAACTCTTACCTGAAGACAATGGCGGATGAGATTTTTTTGGGTCCACTTTTCTCAAAGTTTTCCACAGTTTGGAGAGTAAAGATTGATTCATTCACTAACCTGTCAATATAGCTAAGCTTCTAGACTACTTAGAGACTGAGAGCAGCAGTCATTACGTAGTACATTAAGGAGCTTTGGTGGTCCGCTGTGAGAAGCTGCACTGCAAGCCCAAAGGCAGCAGCTGCTCTGTGGGAGAAGGGTGGACAATCTCCCTGGGTTCAATTTACGGCCTCTGAAAACTTGCTGGAGGTTCGGGTCGGACAGAGAACACAACAACAACAACAACAACAACAACAACAGACTACAGAGATGAGTGGGGGAAGGGGAGAGTCAACTTCCAGGGATTTGAAATCTTGGCTTTTCTAATCCCAATACTGTATACACACTTTGCTCTCTAAGTTCTTCCTGAAAAAGCCTTCTCATTTCAATTTTAATATAAAGCATACACGTGAATGTCGTTAGGTAAAATTGAGTTGGCTCCAACTTGTGACGACACTTTTACAACAGAACTGAACTTTACATGCCCTCTGGCCATCCTCACAACCTTGATCATGTCAAGCTCATTGCAGCAGTCACTGTGTCAATCCACTTTGTGCAAAGGTTTCCTTCCCTCACTGACTCTCCACTTTTCTAAGTATGATATCTTTTTCCCTGCTGAGTGGTCCCTGTGATACGATGTCCAAAATACAAAGACAAAAATCACACCAGAGCGACTTTTAATGTTTGACCTTCGAATGCTTTGTGTAAAGAAAATACAGTCAAGGCAGAATGTTATCAGCTTTAACCAGAATTTGTAAATATTCACATATTTTAGTTCATCTATATAAGTAAGTGACTCAACAGCACATAACAACAACAAACAAGAACATATAAATATTTATTGCTATTGTTGTTTCTACCACAAAGGAGTTTTCTTGAATTTTATTGACTATACAAAGACATTTGACCATGTGGATCATAACCAATTATGTCTAACATTGTAAAGAATGGGAATCCCAGAACACTTAAACATGCACATGTGAAACCTAGAAATAGATGAAGAAGTTGTTGTCTAAAAGAGCAAGAAAATATGACATGTTTTAAAATCAGGAAATGTTTGCTACACCATACCTTTCAATTTGTATGCTGAGCAAAAAAAAAAAAAAGCTAATCTCTGTAAAGAAGAATGTGGCTTTAGGACTGGAGGAAGACTCAACAACAGCTTGCATGTTAGGCACATGACACAACCTTGCTTGCTGAAAGTGAAGAAGACTTGGAACTTCTACTGCAGAAGATCAAAGACAACAGCCTCCAATATGGGTTATCTTTAAACATCATGTAGACAAAAATCCTCACTGCTGAAACAATAGGCAACATCATGATATATGGAGAAAAGACTGAAGTTGTCAATTATTTCTTTTTACTTGGATCTACAATCAACCTTCATGGTAATAGCAGTCAAGAACTAAAACACCTGTTTCATTGGGGAATATGCAGTCAAGGACTTTCTCAAAGATTTAAAGAGGAACGATGTCACTTTAAAGATTAAGATGTGCCTGATCCAATACATGACGTTTCAATTGCTTACTATACATCTGAAAGTTGACCAAAGAATAAAGATGACTGAAGGAGAATAAAGGCCTTTGAATTGTGGTGTTGGTGGTGAGTGTTGAATACACTATAGAGTATCAAAGAACAAACAAATCTTTCTTTGATCAAGTGCAACTAGAGGACTACTTAAACGCAAGAATGGTGAAGTATGGTTTCACCTACTTTGGATATTTTTCAGGAGGATTCAGTCACTGGAGAGAGACATCATGCTGAGAAAAGGCAGAGGGTAAACAAAAGAGAGGAAGACCCTCAATGAGATGGGTTCAAACAGTAACTACCACAGTGTGCTTGAGCGGGATGAAGATCATGAAGATGGCACAGGAGAGAGCAAAGTTCACCTCTATTGATCACACTGCTATGAATAATAGTCTATTTAATGGTATCTAACAACCATCATTTGTACATAATTAACATGAAAAAATGTTTTAGGTTGGACAGTTAATTCTGTCTCAGATCCTAAAATAGGAGCTTTAATTAATTATAAACAAAAATTTTCTGTCAGTATATAGAATATTTAGAGAACAATGAAGAAAAGACTATAGCCCTTTTAAAGGGTCCCAAATATAGAATTCTGTGCAAATAGGAATGTCCCTCTTGTAGCTTCAGGAATAGTTGAGAGAGTGATCTCATTTAAAAAAAATTCATAGAAACAAACAAACAGAACAATGTTTCAACAATTGGCCTTAGATTATTTTTTTTTCCTGGCCTAAGATTTTCTTGTTGCCATCGAAGTAGAAATGTGGCAAAACTAAAGGAAATCATTACTAAACTTAATTATATCAGGAACTAAAATCCAGTAGAGTTAGTTGTTGAGCAGCTGACAGCAGTCTGGTTTGAGTGCCAGTTGGCTCGAAGAGCTAAGGCAAGGACTTTGGTGAGTGCCATGGTGAGACTGCTTCCAGCCCACTCACATTCTGCCTTCTGTTGGTAACTCCAACCTCATTAGTAGGAGTGTTCCCAAGTCAGTGTTCAGATCCAGAACCCAGCAGGGTGGCTAAGTGTGTAACTTTACTTACAGGCACAGAGGAATCCTGCTCCTTTGAAAACATGGCCAAGAGTGTCTTTGGGTTTTTGGGAGGGTCTACTGATTTCTGCTAAATTACATTTCTGAATATTTTACCCTATTATTTTTAACAGTTAAACATTAATCCATCATTTTCAGTGAAAATCTCACCAAAATTTCTCTCCCAAATTAAGCAGTTATTCATCACTGTGATACACCAATTGCACCATTCTTTTTACCTCCCCGTGTTCCTCAGCATTAAGTAGTTCCAAGACCAATACCTAAGTCAGGCAAGTGAGGCTTCAAATAGATTGAATATACTGGTAGCTTTTCTATGTGTCTATAATCTGAGATCACACTGGGGGTGGATGTTGTGGGGGTGGATCTGCAGTACAGAAGTAAATGGCCTCAGGTTATGTTACTTTCTAGTTAAAACGGTTCCCTCTCAGCCACAGGAAATCTGAGACTACTTGACATGGTTTGTAATGTGTGCCATGCATGAGCCTTGTCAGGTGGTTTATCTCTCCCTCTACCTCAGTCCTCCACTCCAGTCCTACTGAATAAGAGACACTCACCCAACAGTAGGGTTCTTTCTCATCTCTCCTGTCCACTCCCACTTTCCCCCCTTTAAATACTAATGTAGTTTTTCTATATATAATCAAAATGCCGCTGGGTTCTGATTCATTGTTCACAGAGTCACTATGAGTTGTAGTTGACTCCATGTTACCTAACAGTAGCAACCAAGTCTAGGTCAGAAAACATGTTAAGTAATGAATGAGCCCACAGGTAGTTTATACTCGAAAAATTGAACATGACTTCCCATTTTCCCCTTTTTATTTCATTCCTTTACTTTGCAACTCCATTAAATTTTGTGCCTGGTTTTATTTTATTATGTTTTTTATTTGTTTTTGTTTTATTAAGCACAGTGATCCTTATGTCTTTGAGGTTTAAATCATCTAAATCAACCCTGATATTACAAATGAGAAAGTAATTAGAAGTAAGGAAAAGGGAGGTGCTAATTAAAGGAACTAACACAAAAGCGTTCCTGCATAGTCTGAGCTTACATTATCATGAAGATATAAAGAATATGTTCAATCCAATGAAACTTAGAGTGCACAAGAAATGGCTATACTCTTCTATGAAGTGTATGGTTCTGAGAGGTATAGGTTTAAGTATTGTCATTTTAATGGCTAGAAATGCTGTTTTCAAAAACCAGAAGTCAAAGTAGACAATGAAAGGAAATAAAAAAATAAGAAAGGTAGAGAACATTTAAAAAGTAGTCATTTCTTTTTTACAAGCTCAAACTTCCTGCCACCCAGTTAGTTCATGATTCAGCTCTGGTAAAAGAAGGGGACTGCCCATCTTCAACCAATGAAGCATGGGCTTAGCCGTGCAACTTTCTACAGACTACACCACAACTCCCTGACTTACTATAGGGTTATATAATGAGGTGTCTTTGCTGGTTCTAGTTAATTTACCTCTTCATAAGCATTCATATTTTAAATAAAATATATAAAAATAATCTTACAGAATGAAAACAAAAGAGGAATTAATAATCATTTTCTGACTGTCAATTCTAAATACTTTCTCACTTTTCATTAGTATTCCTTTTGTTACAGTATTTTTATGAGACTGAGTTTATATACCTTTGTGATCTTGCATGAGAATTATAGTATCAGCAAATTACATGTTATAATATTATTAATAATACATAAATAATAAACCAAAATGTGTTGTTGTTAAGTGCTGTTAAGTATAATGCATAGGAACCCTATGGATAGATCTGAAACTTGCTCTGTTGTGTGCCATTTTCATCATCTCTTGATCTTCTTGAGCTCAAAGTTGTAATTACCGTGCCAGTCCATCTTGGTAAGGGTCTTCTTCCTTTTCTCTGATCTGCCACCTTTCCAAGGAGGATGTCTTTTTTAAAAAATGAATGTGAGACAAAGCCTTCCCATTCAATTCACTGTCATTGAATTAATTGCTATTCCATAAGGTTTCTGAAGCAATAAATCTTCAATAAAGGAATCGTTTATTCCCCACCCCCCAGCTGATCAGCTGGTAAAATCTTACTTACTGCCATTTTGATTGGCAACCTAACATTTAATACACTGAATCGCCAGCCTTATGAACATTCAGAACAGAAACCAACCCACTGTCATTGAGTCAGTTCCAACCTGTAGTAACACTTCTTCAGATTTCAAAACAAAATGAAAATGCATTGCTGTGGAATGAGTTTCTGCTCATAGCTGATTATTCATTGGTTTTTTGAGGCTGGAAATCTCCAAGGAGAAGGTTGCTTATCTTTTCCCACAGAGCCACGAGTGGGTTCAGAGTTCGACCTTCAGATCAAGAAAACTCACTAAGGACTACACCAACAGAGCTTTCTTTTTAACAGGCAGAATTTCAAAATAACTAAATTTATATCTATAGATACCACTATCAGGTTTACAAGGGAGCAAAGGTGACCTTGTGACAAGAAGCTGCACTACAATTCTGAAGGAGTGTAGTTCGAATCCACCAGCTGTTCCACAGGAAAATGATGGACAATCTCCTCTCGTGTGATTAATTGCCTCTGAAAACCCACGGGAGGGTCAGCTATAGGTCAGTCTTGACAGTACACAGCAACATCTCATCCCAGTAATAGTAGAAAAATTCAACAGAGCAGCAAACAACAAATGCTGGCAAGCTTGTGGAGAAACTGGAACTCTTATTCACTGTTGGTGGGAGTGTAAAATGGTGCAACCAGTGTGGAAGGAGGTATGGCATTTTCTAAAAAAAAAAAAAAATGGAATAGGAATACCATTTGACCCAGTAATTCCACTATTGGGAATACACCCTAAAGAAATCAGGACTTCCACCCAAGCATACACATGCCCAGCTATGTTTATTGTGGCTTTGTTCACAATGACAAAGACTTGGAAATGGCCTAAGTGCTCATCCACAAATGAATGGATAGAAAAGCTGAAGTATGGTCACACAATGGAATACTATGCAGCATTGAAAAACAAGGAACATACGCAGTATTATTCAGAATGGGTGACCCTGGAGGACATTATGTTTAATGAATTACCTCAGCCTCAAAAGGACAAATGCTGCATAGTGCCACTATTATAAAACAGGACTGACATCGGGTTTGGAGAGAAACTAAGAAAAGAAGGGATAAATAATGTATACTTCACTGAAACAGATGAAGGAAAGAATTGTTTAAAAGGGATACATGATTAGGTATTATTTGCATGACAAGAGTCTAGAAGAAGAGCTGCATAGTAAAGTGGGCTGGGAAAGGGAGATTGTATGAAAATGAAAGAGGTGTTTTGTTTTGTTTTTTTCTTTTCAAAGAGAAAAACAAACTTGGGGAGGGGGTAGACAGGAAGGAAAATGTGTAATAGTCAATGAATGGAAATTCAAGTTTTCTCTTTCATTAATATTTAAAAAAATGACAGAAAAAGTCTGCTCATCTTTCTTCCATGGAGCAGCTGGTGGATTCTAACTGCCTATTTCTCAGCTAGCAGCCCAATATGTTAAAAACTTTGTCATTGTGACATTTGAATAAAATAAGATTTGTGAAAGAGAAATAGGGAAAAAAAGGTAATAGTTTATAAAATTCATAGTATCTACAATATGTCTGAAGTTAGAGACTTCCCATAAAATCTACATACACACAATACATATTCTATATTTTTACATATTTTTCCTTTATAAATATATTTAACTTTCTGTTTACCAAAATAATTTTTAATCTTTTATGAATATAAATTGCAATGATGCACATTTGCAAACACTATATCTATCATCTATCTATCTATCTATCTATCTATCTATCTATCTATCATCTATCTATATTTGGAAGCAGGAGTGGCATCCACTTTCTAAACAACATACCTCTGGAAACTCTATGAACTTTGAGAAACGACAATAGTCAAAGAAAGGCTTCAGGTCTTTTGTTCATAGGGTTGCTATGAGTCGTGCTTGACTCAATGGCAATCAACAACAACAACAACAACATATCTATCTATCTATAATGGTATATATTATCCACCCATAATGCATATAAAACCATGATATACTATTTGATAACATTTTATTTGGCTATACCTTTTAAATATATGACTCCTTTTTAGCATACATGTGTTTACCATAATTATTCTAAATTTTTTAAATTAAATCAGTATATGCTATAGATATTTAAAATAACAAGGATAAAAATTAATGGAGACTGTAAAGCACACTGAATTCTTAACTAAAAAATGATCCACAGGACATTGTATATGTAGAAAATTTACCATTTATTAATGTACCTCTTCTAATAAAAGCCTTATGTAAAAGGAGCTACAAGAAAGTTTTTCTAAAAGTGATTTAATCATGAAAAATGAAAAGATTAGCTACTTAGCTAGATATTCAGAATGTGTGATACTAAGTCATTGCAATATAAATAAAGTTATAAACAATTCTCCTGACAGAACATTACTTTTTAATTATTGTGCTCTATATATATTGATGGGGTTGTATTTCTGAGGGATCATGACTCTCACCTCCACATCTAGGAATTGGTCCACTCCACATTACTTTGCCATCCATGAGAATACATGTAATTGTTTCTGTTCCCTGGGTCTTAATAAATCCTTCTTCACAAATGACTGAAATCGAACTTCCTAACTGGAAGTTGTCTCCGAATCGCCGTGCATTGATTGGTATTCCAGGATCAGGACATTCATTATGTCCAAATGCTTTAGAGCACAACATAAAAACAAACAAAAAAAAGCAACATGAGCAAGAGAGAGACAGATTTTTGAAGAGAAAAAGATTAATTTTAAAATATGTTCACTTGTAGAAAATTCTTTAACTTATTTATTTAAAAAAATGAGCCTCTAATAATATCTATTCATCTGCTATGGTAAACAGAATTGCTGTTTTAAAATATTAATTGCTTCTAACCTGTTCTTTCCCTCATTAGCACAGGAATCCAGAATTAAGGTTGCATAAAGAAGTGTATTCAGGGTGGGGGGGAAGTGATGGGGGAGCTGTATACCAATGAAGGAATTTTTTTTTCTTTTTAGAGGGGAGTGAACTGGTGGGGAGGGGTGGGCAGGGAGAAAAATGTGGCAATGAATGAATGGAAATCCAAAACCTCTGTAAATGTTTATTAAAATTAATAATAATGAAAAAAGTGAAAAAATATTGCTTTCTAAGTACCTACTTTCAAAACAGATTTGTTTCTTGTAATTTCTAGGCATTATTATGTTTAGTTGATGCAAAAATATCTCATGTAGACTGGTCTAAATGCTAGTTAGTGTAAATATAAATTGGATTGACTATATTCCACTGGAAACATTTCCTGTGATTCATTCTGTTGGAGGTGGTAAAACGGCATTTATGTGAGAAATACAAGAGTTTCTGTTGAATAGGAAATTCATAGAGTATCTGCATAAATTTTTATGCCATTTTCAATTCTATCATCTAGGAAAAGGAAGAACACTAACTCCTTCGCAGTTACTATATTCTAGGCACAGGCCCAAGGCCTATACGCATGTTATTATTCCATTTAACATTTAGAGTTGTCTAATAAGGAAAGAATTCTGCCTAAAGAGAAATATGAGATTCTGTAAAAGTTAAGTAGATTGCTCTATGTTACAGAGATGAAGTTTGATAGAACTGAAATGTATCCTCAGATCTGGATTTTCACTTATTTCCTTTGCAACATATTGAATCTCACATTATTTCTCTCATGTCTCACAAAAGAATGTGAGTTCTTGAGCTCAGGAAGATGGCATTTTCTTCCTCGCTCCTCATGGCGAATATTCAGAACACAGACAACTAATACATAGGAGACAATATTTTAGTGAGTTAATGTATTGCATACGAGTGTAATACATAACGTACTAAGACAGAGTGAGAATATATTAATAATGCAGTTATTTGCATTTTCATAGACTATTTAATTACACTCCTATACAAACTTTCTTTTGGGTCTTCTGAAAGACCAAATATTTATTATATTTTAAATGAATGTAATGTAAATCAGTAACTCACTATCAATGAGTCAGAACCAACTTATAATTGAACCCAGCAGGTTTTCAGAGGCTATAAAACATATGGGAAGAAATTATATATATCTTTCTCCCACAAAACAGCTGTTGGACTTGAACTGCCTAGTTTTGCCTTTGCAGTAAAAGTCTTTACTCATTAGGACTCCAGAACTCCAAGAGCATCTGAAAAGTTGTAGGAGGGGCCAACTAAGACACAAATATTGGTCTTTATTTGGAGCAGAAGAGAATTTTGGAAGTTGAGGCTCTAAGAGTAACTGCTCCACGAGATGAATAGCCCACAGGGACCACGCTTCTTGTGGTCTGTGTACAGAAGAAATGGATGGCTCACAACTATCTCTGCAGACTCCAAGAGACACTGTCTTACATTGAAATAGAAGCCACTCTCAGAGGTCACCTTACAACAACAAAAAAAGCCTTACTTAATAAATAAAAAAATGACAACACTAGTGAGGAATCCGCCGTCTTAGCACCCTTTACAAATCCAAATGGTCACCACCTATGTAGAAGAAAAAATGTGAAAAAAAAAAAGAGAAGAATGCGTTGTTTTTGTTGTTGAGTTCCGTGATAATGACTCATAATGACCCTATGAACAACAAATAGGAATCTTAGCTTATCCTCTACCTTCTTCATGATTTCTGACATGCGATGAAAAGAAGCTAGACAAACAGAAACAAACAGAATGAAAATAATGAGAACACTGATACAGTGTAAGAATTGTAACTAATGTCATGAAATATTATGTATAAAAATGGTTAAGTTGGAACCTGATTTGCTTTGTGAACTTTTATCTAATACATCATAATATTTTTTAAAAAAATGCTTTTAGGAAAATGTAAATGGAATGGTGATTAAGTAGTAAGTCTAAATATGTAAAATAAACTTTTTCTTTTGTTTACCCTTTATGTTTTACTATTAACTTTATTAAATTTATATTGATTGACTATATGCAGTTGTTTTAAATTTTCTCATTAGTCATCATTTGTACACTGCTTATAAATGAAGCAATTTCACTATCCATTCTCTATATCAGGGTGCATAAACATTAAATATATAGACATCTTTAAATGAGGTCACACAAAATATTATTTAAGGTAAACCCAAAAGAAATATGAACTATATTTTGTAGGTACAGTTATTACGAATCATGTGTTTTATTTTTGTGCTTTAAAAAATATTAAGCCTGAGAGTTCCTCTATGTAATATTAATTTGATGGCTTTTTTTTGAAAACAAAATTTCAGTACTAATATGATAGATTACATTATTAATTAGAAAAACAGAATAAGGCAGTTGAAATCATATTTGCATAATACTCTGAAAGTATCATTATAATTACATTATTATAGCCTTAAGACAATTGAAATTGTCAATTAAGTCAGTGGTTCAACTATAACAGCCACTGTTAAGGAGAACAGTGTGGCATTTTGCTCCCAGAAAGGCTTAAAGCCACGGAGCTTCAAAGGAGCAAAATGTGGTGGTGGTGGTGGTGTTGTACGCTATCAAGTCAGAAGCAATCCATACCTGACCCTCCAGTGGATTTTCAGAGGCAACAAGTCATAGGGAAGGAGACTGCCCATTCATCTCCCACGAAGAAACTGGTGATTTCAAACCATGTGCCTTTGAGACTGCAGCACAAATTCTTACTGCTAGACACCAGAGCTCCCCATGAAGAGTAGTGCTGCTAACCCAAAGGCCATTTCTTCTGGTAGCTGGAATTCACCACCAGTCCCTTCCTCTGCAATTTATAAGCTTTAAAGCCAGTAGAGGGTTAGCTATGAATCAGTTCAGACTCCAAAGCAGTAAGTTTGAGGGGTTTTTTATAAAGTTGCTATGACTGGAATTGACTTGAGTTTGATGCATGATGGTTTATATACACCATGCTAAGTTCTTTACCTGAATCATCTAATTTATTCCTAGCATCCTCTTTAATGGGTATTCTAACTAAGAAACTGAAAATCAAGCCAAATCAAGTTGAAAAATTACATAATCTAACTCTAGACCTGATATTCTTAATCACTATGGTGCTACAAGGAGCTCAAACAGCTCTTGGATAAGGAATTGCATTCACAATCCAAAGACACATAGTTCAAATCCACCAGGCGCTCCTAGGGAAAAGGACAGATGATCTTTTCTCATGTGATTTATTGCATCTGAAAACCCGCTGGAGAGTCTGCTATGAATTGGTTCTGAACCCACAGTACAAAGTAACAACCACTTATGATATTGCAGTCAATTAAGTCAGCTCATTGGCTCACCACATCAAAGATGATTTCTTTGTCTTTGACACTTCTGTAGCTTTGTATTTATGT
The DNA here is from genome assembly GCF_000299155.1 of Elephantulus edwardii. Lineage (NCBI taxonomy): Eukaryota > Metazoa > Chordata > Mammalia > Macroscelidea > Macroscelididae > Elephantulus > Elephantulus edwardii. Next base: position 6,454,761 of record NW_006399864.1, read on the forward strand.
CTTTTCAACTGTAATCATATTAGGGAAATATTTACTTAAAAGACTTGATTGATGTATACACATTTTGAACAGAAGACAGTTCTATGATTCTATACCAAAACAAACTATATGATGCAAAATAAGTTTGAGTTTATGTTTAACAAAGAAGAATGATACAATGAATGGTAAAATGTAGCCAGAAATCAAGAATTAAATGGCCATCCCAGGTACTATTACGCATATGACTTATTAAATCTTAATCTCATCTACTTCTCTGCATAGGGAGAATGAGCCTACTTTAACTCTCATTTATATAAGTATACTATAAAGGAAAAAAACAAAACAAAACCAAGCTTACTGTTATACGTGATATTAAAGCCACGTCCTGACATTGAGTGGTCCGCTTGAAATTCCAATCGTAGTATGTGACTATTGCTAGTCAGATGGGAGGGCACCTCTGCCCCAGTAAAGGTCCCAAGAATTGGGGAGTCTGGAGAGTCCCCATCTTTAACAGCAAGGAAGTCAAACTGGGATTCCAGGTCGAAGTCATTAAAAGAGAGATGTATTCGGCTCCCAGGATCAGAGATTATTGTCCAGATGCAATTTAAATTATTTCCATACCCTTCCGGGTAATCAGGAGATAGAACCGTCCCCATTGGTGCCGTGAAATTAGAGAGACAAGGAACTGTTAAAGATAGGAAGATTGTGAAATCGAGTAAATAGTCAAAGGTAATAGTTTATTTTTATCTGCAGTTATAATAAATAACAATTTGGTAAAACAATATTTGAACAATTTATATTATCTATTGGGTAAAGAGAAAACGTTGCATATTTCTCATAATAGAAAGGATAAACTGAAAACTGTAAGATTAAGGATGCACAAAAATGTAGTTGGTATTCTAACAGCAAAACATTTTAACATTTATCATGCTTAGGTGAGAGTTCTGGGTAAAGTCACAGATTCTGTGTTTAAAAGAAATAAATAAACAAATCTATTAGAATCCGTATGGGTGAATAATTTCCATAAAGTTTTGCTGTCCATAAGTTAGAAAGGCTGTAATAAAGTTACAGAAAGACATGTGATGTGTACTTTGCAATTACCAAATGAACTACGTTAACTTTATTTAAATCTGTAGTGAAATTTATAATTTTGCAAAAGTACACTTGTTAAAGATAGTACCACAAAGTGCTACTCATCCAAAAATAATTATACGGTTCCAGCTCTGTGTAACTAATTACAAAAGCAATTATATGCAAGGACAGGGGAACATATGTTGACTGGAAGCTAAGCATTTGGTACTCACAGATACAGATGGGTATGTTTGCAGACCATTGGTTATTCTCTTGACAAACAATGGATTTCTCTCCAATTAACTCAAACCCAAACTGGCATTCGAACCTTAATACATCACGATTAGAAAATCCATCCCCTTCTCTAATTCCATATAAGGGTGTGCCAGGGTCTCCACAACTTTCTTTCTCAATTTCTGTAAAAATGTAAAAGAAAAAGCAAGGTAAAACTCACCTTTTTTTGGGGATTGTAGGCGATGACTACTCATCCTGCCATGTCAGTCAAGATACGTATGTTTTCTGCAGCTGAGACATGAATACATTATCCAATCGTAATTATCTTCCTTTTGTCACTCTTATGGACATGATTAGCTAACATTATATTTGGGAGCAAATAGTGGATTTTCTTCATTTATGGGAATGATACTGAGACATTTATCAAAGCATTGAAGAGCAAGGATGTAAATTTAAAACTAAGGTGTGTTTGATTCATGCCATGATATGTTCACTTGCTTCCTATACATCTGAAAGTTGCAGAATGAATAAGAAAGGAGAATCTATACCTTTGAATTATGGTTTTGGAGAAAAGTATTGACTATATCATGGGCTGTAAAAAGAACTAACAAAGCCATCTAAAGGAAGTGCAACCAGATCGCTCCTCAGAGTCAAGGTTGGTGAAACTTCATCTTACATACTTTGGACAGAGCGAATTCACAGATAAAGACAACACCCTGAAGAGAGGTAGAGAGGGTCAGCAAAAGAGAGGAAGACCCTCAACAAGATGGACTGATACACTGACTATACCAATGATCTTTAGTATGACAGAGATTGTGAGAAGGGTGCAAGATAGAGCATGGTTCAGATCTATCGTTCATAGGGATGCAATGAATACTAGTTGATTCAATGGCACCTAAAAACCATCTCATTTGTAAATGAGGAAACTGACACTTCAGAATTAATTACCTCATCAGAGACCAAGCACAAATTTGAAAATCTCTTAGATATGTGTCTGTATTATACACACATATTAGCATTCATAATTTCCCACTAAAACTTTTTTTTGTACATTCTTACAATCAATATACGATACAACAGTTTTTAACCAGCATATGTGGAAACAGCCTCTGACTTTCTGCTTGTAAATAGCCGATGGACACCTTCTTCACAGACTATCAGGTTTCCAGGCACCTGTTGGTTAAATTATTTTCTCTAATTATGTTTTAAAATAATTTTTTTAAATTTCATTTCATTACTTTTTGTGTGTGTACCATCAAATCAGATCTGACTGATACAGGAGGAGATTGTTCCTCCTTTTCCAGCAGAGCATCTGGTGGATTTGAACCGTGTACCTCTGAGATTGCAGTGTTGCTTCTTGCCACTAGGCCACCAGAGCTCGCCTGATTTTAAAATATTTTTTTAAATATCCTTCTTGAGGGCAGGAATCAATTTTGTATTCCAAATTAGCCAGTTATGTCTTCAGTAAATGTTTATTGGATGAACTGAATTGTTTGAGACTGAGAAAATTCTGCTTAAAAGCACATCAAATTACCTCTTTGAAATGCATTTAAAAGTCGTCAAATAGCTACAATCTTCATTGTGAATATATGTCAGTAATGGACTATTGTCATTATTTGTTTAAAGTCATGTAAAAGAAATTAAACCTAATTGTCTTAAAAAGTAAATATAAATGTTGACAATAAAACTGATAATATATCATCTACACTCAATAATTTATACCGTTTCAGTTCCTCTGGAATCACTTATTTTGTATTTCTAGTTCTTTATCTAATATTTTATATTTTCATAACACATATACAGTGTTGTTAGGTTCCATCAAGTTGATTACTACTCATAGTGACCTTATACATAATAGATCTAAACTTTGTCCTCTCGTGTGCCATCCTCACCGTTTCTGATAGAGTCCACTGTTTCAATGCATCTTGTTGATGGTCTTCTTATTGTTCACTGAGCTTATACCTTTCCAACCATGAAGTCTTTTTTTCAAAGACTAACCTCATCTCACAATATGTTCCAAATATGCTAGGCAAGTTTTACCATCGTTGCCTGGTTTTATTTGCTCCAAGTGTTTGTTCTTTCCTCAGTCCATATTTGGGACTTTTCTATAACACCACAATTCAAAGGCATTAATTCATGAAGCAACAAAAGAAGATGGAGGAAATAATTAGAATCACTTTACCAAAAAGTATTGACTGACATGGAAACATTTCAGGAAGTAGCATATAAAACCTTCTAAGTTGTGTGTGATTGTGCCCCATTTCTTTATAGTTGGATCATATTTCATTGTTAAATTTAATCAGCAAATTTATTGAACTACTTTCTATGCAAAATGATGTTCTAGGTTTTTGGAATACAACACTGAATAGATAGATTAAATACCAGCCTTCCAAAGCATGTATACCAATACCCTAAAAAATATTAATTAGTGTTGTATGTTAGAGGATGATAGGACCTATGGTGGAAAAAGAAAGTCTTGCAGGAGATAGAAAACTTGAAATGCTAGAAAGAAAATGCTACTAAATCCTAGCTATAGAAATAAAATTCTTCACTTGAGAAGGTTTATTATAATTTTTACAGATTTTACACAAATTTATTTGCAAAATTAGAATATATTGTTTTCAAGAACAAATTATTTCAATTTCCTTCATCCCCTCAAAAAAATTGTACAATCCCATTATTAATTCCCCCTCTCTGCTGCACATCTTCATCCCTCTGCTTTCACCCTCTCCCACCTCTCTTGGATCCTTATACTCATTCTACAACAATGATTTTATACAGTATTTGTCCTTGTGGAACTGAGTCAGTTCACTCAGAAAAATGCTCTCCAGTTCTTCTCAAGTTAAGCAATAATTTACAAATGCTGCATGGTATTCCACTATATGAATGTACCATAGTTTTTAATCCATTCATTTGTGTGGGACATTTGGGCTGTTTCCACATTCTTGTGATGGTGACTAATGCTGTTCTGAACATTGGTATACAAATTTCAGTTTGTGCCTCAATTCTCATTTTCTCAGGGCATATTCCAAATTCATATGGACTTTCTATGCTTAGCTTTTTGAGGAAGCACCAAACTGCCTTCCAGAATGATTGTACCATTTTACAATCCCACCAACCATGTATGAGTTCCTTTCTCACCACATCCTCTCATAGGGTCACTATGCATCACGGGCGACTCAACCAATAACATTCTATGACAAGTTTGGAAACAGGAGTTGCATCCACTTCCTAAACAACTTGTCTCTGGAAACTACGAACTTTGATAAATGTTGATAGTTGTAGAGGGGCTTCAAGCCTTTTGTTCATAGAGTTGCTATGAGTCATACTAGACTCGAAGGTAATCAACAACAAGATGATAGATAGATAGATAGATAGATAGATAGATAGATAGATAGATAGATAGACAGATAGATATTTCTATATCAAGAGAGAGAGTAAGAGTGAGTGTGTTTGTATGTTGGTGATGTAATCCATACAGAGTTGTACTGTTGACCCAAAGAAAGCAGCTTTCTAGTGGTTAAAATTTGCCAGTAGTGGAATGGGAGAAAGATGGGAAATCTCCTCCCATGCAATTTACAACCCCTGAAAACCTTCTGGAAGGTCAGCTATGAGTTGGTTCAATTCAATGGCAATTAATGTCTTTTAAAAATGTTTTTCCATCTAATCCAATTGATGCCTAATACAGTTACTCAATAAGATAACTCCCTTTGAGAAAGCTACCAAAAAGATGTGTTTTGTTTTGTTTTTTTTTTTGTTTTAAATATAAACATTTAGTCAGTAAGTTTATCAAATGTATAAAATAAGATAAATGCATACACCAGCTTTCACTCAAAATGCCACTTTATAAATTATGTAATACTTGTTTACATCGTGAGTTCACACCTTTGGCTATGATGTCAGCTGCGGATCGAATCCTGGTGATGTCAGAAGTTTACATGATTTCCGATATCGTTGATCTGCTTCACCATTTCCCTTATATATGTTCACCCTCTTCCTTCAGGTTGGACCGAATGCACTTTCGCTGGTAGGCACTGAGAGTAATGGTGGGCTTTGGAGGACTCAATACCTTTTCCATCTGGCGCTGTTGATAGTCCTTTTTCCTAGTAATCTGTTTAATGGCATTGCCCAGATGTCTCAGTTGATCAGGTATCAACTGTAGTTCTTTCTTCACGTCCCTTTCACTATCGGAGAGCACTGGGAGTCGAGAGGGAAAACTGTGCAGCACTTTTTTCATCCTATTCATGATGTCTTCCTGTTTCTCCTTAGCTTCTTCGTACTTGTCAGCTAAGTGCTCAGCCTTTTCCCGTAGACTTTTACTTTGCTCTCGACAATAACGGAGATCTTCTAGTTGTTTAGTTTTCTGGTCACACAGTAATTTGACCCTGCGCTGGATCTCTTCCATTGCCAGGTCCTGTTTAAGGACGTACTGTCTCGGAACACCTGTGTGGCTCCACTAAGGAGCTGAAGACATTCCTCTGGAGGAGGGGCTGTGTCCTTTGCAGAAGACTTCAAAAGTGCTGGGTTAGCAACACTCGGCTGTAAAATGCTTCTAATGTGCTTCTCAAATGAATTCAGGGTTTCAACCAGAATGCGAAGGGAAGACCCTGCCACTTCAACATCTTCTCTGGTACAAAGAAGAGGAGGTGATGCTGAGTGGACAGTGCTTAATTAAGGCCTTATGAGGCATTCATACGTACTGGTGATGAAGATCATTGTGGGTCCCAGGATGTCAGGAACAATCCAGAATCCTCGAATCAGAGCTGGCTGCCTGCATGGCGGTAGCTTTGTACAAAGGATGTGTTCCACAAAGCACTTCTGATCTGTAGAAAGTTCCTGTAAGCTACCCTTATCTTCTTCATCTGATGCAAGAAATTTTTGAAGTTCATGAATCCAAGTTAAGCCAATACTGTGCACTCCAGCTTCATGAGTGCAGTGATATCTACAGGGGACATTTGGAATCTCTGTGAAGTTTGACTCAACAAGAAAAGTCAGAATCAAAGGGCTCCTTGTCTACAGACGCCAATTTCAGGGCCAGCTCCAGTTCCACACACTCAAACACATACAGTGAAGGGACGAGGTCAGCCTTGGAATCCCAAGACTTTTCTGAAGTCTGGTCATCCTCTTCTTCCCCTCCAGCACCACTGACTGATAGAGCATCCCTGATTCAGTAGCGATCACGAAAATGTTGGGGACACAGGGTAAGCAGAGGATGGCGCAGGCGTCTTAACCATAGTTGTCCTCAGCTGCAGGATGCATGGGCAGCGGCCCTAACAGCTTCCCTATATTCCCAGTGTTGTGTTGCAGACCAACGTATGTGAGGAAAGTCTCTCCATTCTCAGTGGATACGCAACTACTTCATCTTTGCCTTGCTGACCAAATACATTTTTCGAAACTGTTGCCAATGGCCCAAAGTCAAATGCAACTGCTGTCTCTCCTAGAGATGCAGTATATGTTCTTCTTTTATTGAGTATTAGACTTTCTTCTTCTGCTTCTGAAAGTACATTCACCTTGGCAGGTGTCTGAGGCTCACGCAGAGAATAAATTCTTATCACGTTATCTGATGTTAACAGCACTAGGTGAGGATCCAGCATTTCACTTGGATACCAGGCTGCATGCTTTAGAATCAGAGAGGTAGAACTGGTGAAAAATCTCTCAGCAATTGGAGTGGTACTACAATTCACTATCGATTTTCCACCTTCAAATTCAGAATTCCTTCCCCATCTTTTAGGTAATTCTAATACTGTAAGTCCTTTGAGTCCTAGAAGTGCTACATGATGCTGTGTTGGACTTAACAAGACTTGATAGACTTCAAACAGGGGTGGATTTATACACAGCAGTTTCTGATACTCAGAAAGGGAAGGTTCCTCACCACTGCCACTGAGGCTCCAAAGACGAACAACTAGGAAGGAGTTGTCCGTCCCGTCTCACGGGAGGGAGAATTTGAAAGATACTACACAGGCTCAAACAACTGACTTTTGTCTTCTAAGCATTAAACATTAGTGTGTTTATTTATGCTTTCTGTCACTATTTAGGGAAGTCTCGGCCCATAGTGGTAAGGAACTGCACTGGTAACCCAAAGGCATATGTTCGGATATACTAGCTTCCACATGGAAGAATGATGGATAATCTTCTCTCATACAGTTTACTGCCTATGAAAATTCATTGAAAATTCACCTATGAGTTGATTCCATCTTGATGGCACATTACCGGAAAGAAAATGATGACCCTATCATATTTTATTCTTTTTAAGTCATTGCAACACAGAAAATTAAGCTGATATCACAACATAAAATCCAAACCCAATAGCTAAGCTCTACAATAAAATCTTACAGGTCCAATATTCCTATCTGACACTAGCAATCATAAAAAATGTAGAATTATCCCCTTCAGAATTTCCCTACTTGGCTGAAAATCAACTTATATTGGTGAGAAGCAAGGGAGAAGAAGGATACTGATAGATAAATTACTCACCCTTCATTCCTGACAAGAAGAGACCCAAAGTAACAATCAATCCATGTGATTCTCATGCCGAAGCAGTGATTTGGGGCCAGTTTGGTAACATACTCTTTTATAATTAGTATCATTCTACTCTTGCTTACATTTTTTAATCCCCAATCCTAGCTGTGGAAGAATTACATGTTCCCAATTAGGGAGCTTTGGTGGCTTATTGGTAAGGAATTGAACTGCCAACACAAAGGTACACAGTTTGAATCTACCAGTTGCTCTGCAGCAGAAAGATGAGAAATCAATTCCCTTGTCATTTATTGCTTCTGAAAATCTCTTTGAAGGGTCAACTATGGGTCAGTTCAGGATACTCAACAACAACAACAACAACAACAAGGGAGCTTTGGTGGCACAGTGCTTTATATGTTATTAAAAGAATAAGGGTTACATTGGGTTGGCCATATCAGACATCAACAACTCCATAAAGGGGAACTGTCCCCATAAATAGCACTCACAACACAAGACCCATTCTCTTGAGGTCAGACATGTCCTCTACTCTCCATACCTCTTTCTACTCATCCTAACACCATTTTTACTCCTTTGTTGTTGTTGATTGCCACTGAGTTGAGCATGACTCATAGCAACCCTATAAATGAAAGGCCTAAAGACCCTCTACAACTATTGACATTTATCAACGTTCATAGAGTTTCCAGCGGCATATTGTTTAGGAAGTGGATGCCACCAGAGCAAACTTTTACTCCCTTACTGGGTCTGAAGTCCTTTGTGATAGCTCACAGAGCACAGTCCTACAATTATGGTTCTCCTTCCAATCTTCAAAAAACTTGGGCAAAAGTCTGCTAGCATTGGTCACAAGGTCAACTCTGCCTCTTGTCAGGTCTCTGGTTCTCTTCCGCTGACTTCTATGGCTGTTTCTTCCTTAGCTCTGGTCTGGGTGGAAAAAAATCTCTGGCCCTGAAGGACGTACTGTATTCCCTCGTTTGCTGGTGATGAGATTCTCAAATTCTGTTGCTAGATCCACTCAATTTAATGGCAAGACTAACGAATCCTTTTGTGGACTGGGTAGATTTTCCAATACCTTGTGGTTAGGCTATCAAACATTATTCCCACTTATCCACATGGCAGAGTCAAAGTGAATGGTTGGGAAAGCTATTTTGAACAATAAACCCTTAACACCATACATATTTTGCTATAAACTACAATGTTATTGATTCAAAACCATCAGCTGCTCATAGAGACAAAGATAGGTACCTCTTCATCAAGATTTATACCTTTATCCACTCAGGAAGGTTATTAAAAGTTGAACTTGTCTCACTGGTAGTAGACTTAGTTTGAATTTAGTAAGCCCATAAGCTTTTTCTCAGGCTCAGTTTTCTAAAGTACCAAGGCTGGAAAAATGACATATCAAACATATATGTATACAAGGTAAAGCCCAGAACACTTAAAAGCTTTAAACAGAGTGATACTCAGGAATATAAGAACATTGTTGTTGTTGTTGTTCAGTGCCTTTAAGTTTAGTATAATTCAGTGACCCTATGAAGTACAGATCTGAACCCTGCTCTATCCTGTGTCATCATATCATCCCCTCTACACTAGGGATCATTGTTACAGCCAATGTGTCAACCCCTCACATGAGGGTCTTCCTCTTTTCACTACTCCTTCACTTTTGCAAATAGGATTTTTTTTTCTAACAACATACTTGATGCATGTGAGACAAAGTTTCACTACCCTTGCCTACAATGAGCACCCTGAATGCACCAAGGAACACTCTTACTGCACCTTTTACAAGGCATAATTTTGTCATTTTGATAGTCCATGAGATAATTAGTACTCTTTTCCAGCCCCACAAGTCAACGGCATTGATTTTTCTTCTGTTGAAGTCTCAGGTGCATACCAAGTCATTGCAGACTGTGGTGTGGGTTAGGGATACCTTCTCTTTAAACTGACATCCTTGTTCTCCAGCACCTTTGCAAAGTTCCTTGATTACAGACTATCCCAATCCAACTGGTCTTTTTTAATTCCTGACTGAGTAAAAAGGTTGTTGACTGTGGATCTAAGCAAGATGAAAACACTGACAATTTCTGTCTTTTCTCCATCTATCAAGATGTTCGCTATTGGCCCAGTGGTGAAGATTTTTTTCTTTTCTTGATTTTAAGAGAAGAATGTTAGCTACCATTTATAAACACTCATCTGTCAAGAAGCTTTCTAAATAATATAGCAGTTTAACTCATCATCTTTACTACAACACTGCTAATCAGACACTGCTACTTCACCATAATAGATGGAAAGGAGATCTTTCAGAGACTGACCAAAGATGATGATGATGATGATGATGATGATGATGATGATGATGATGATTATTGTTAGGTGCCTTTGCATTGACTATGACTCATAACAACCCTACGAACAACAGATCTAAACCTTGCGCTATCCTGTGCCAACCTCATAATCTCTGAGATGCTCTATCTCATGGTTACATTCCAAGTGCCAATTCAGTTTGATGTGGATTTGACTCTCTCTCTCATCATTCACCTTTTTCAGGATGATTTTATTTTCCTATGAATTTGTGTCAATCGACAATATACCCGAATTAGGTTAGATGAAGTTTCATCATTATTATCTCTAACAAGTACCTTGGTTGCACTCCCTCTAAAATAGACTTGTTTGAGTTTTGACAGTCCATGTCATATCCATGATGCTTTGCTAACACAACCATTCAAAGGCTTTAATGATTCTTCAATGTGGCAGTCTGCTCTCAAGAATATTTACAGCTGTTCATACCCTGGTGAATACATTCCATCATGTTGTATAGTGCTGTTACTTGTTAGGGTTGACTTTTTGGCAATGTTGTTGTTGTTGTTGTTATGTGTCGTAGAGTTATTTTCGACTCATAGTGACGCTATGTACAACAGCACTAAACCCTGCTCTACCCCATGCCAATCTCATTGCC
>NW_006399864.1:6467440-6476592 GCF_000299155.1 Elephantulus edwardii
GTTCACCAAGTTGTGCCAAGAAATCTGGAGAACAACCACTTGGCCAACTGACTGGAAGATTGTCTATATTTGTTCCCATCCCAAAGAAGGGTGACCCAACTGATTGTGGAAACTACAGAACAATATCATTGATTTCACATGCAAGCAAGATTCTACTGAAGATTGATTTCTCCAGAAATTTTTGACAATAGCTGAGTTTTATAGCACAGAAACCAGATTTAATTTTTAAAAATTAAAAATCTCCAGTCAGATCCAATTGAATGGTACACACACAAAAAAAAATCTAAGAAAATAAAATGTGAATGGAATTGCTATAACAAGTATTTTATCAGTGAGTTTCTGTCAAGTATGTATGCATTACTATTAAATTTGGGGGGGGGGAATCCAGTATTTATTCTGAGTCAGAGGCTAACACTCATGAAATCACACCTGATTCTTCTCTCATTCTTCCATGCTGTGAAAGTAAAGAGGTCAGAAGTTAGAGAAGAGGTGCTGAAATAAACAAAGATTGGAGGTCAGTGGAGTTACAAAGACAGCTTCTCCAAATGATCTCATGCGGGAAAGTGAGAACAAAAAATAAGTTTAAATGGCAGTGGCTGAAATTTGAAGAAACACAATACTTGAACACTCTCTTTTAAGTGACCAAAAAACTTTGATCCATGCCTAAAGTAATAAACTCTAATTTTAAAGTCAATCAGATTTCTAGTCAAAGTGTAGCATCTGGTCTTAAAGTGACACTGAAATTCTCATTGATCAATCTCTGACTTGACAACAGTTGACACTGTAATTCAAACACTTCACAGAGAAACTGTGTAGGTTAAAAGAAAGTGATCTGTAAAACTTGCAGTTTTGCTGATTCTTAATGTTAAGAAACCTCTTGGGAATCTCATTACCTCAACAACGGGCTTACAAAGGTTGGGAAATATAGAATCATGCAGCAAGGAAAGACCTTGTGAGCTAAACTGGGTCTCACCTTCAAGCATCTCAGACAAATGAGACTGTAGTGTGCATTAAAGAGATTTTAAAAAAGATAACCAGTTTCTCTGGTAATAATAAAAGGCAGATTTATAATAATAAGAATATACTTGACAATCTTGATGAAACTGCCATTTAAAAAATCTCAGATTAAGTACAAAAAAGTTAATTAAAACTATGCAAAATTTAGAATTATGGTAAATATATCATGAGTGAAATTAATATTTTGCAAGTAGCTAGCATGGCAGGATATCTAAAGACAGAACTGCAATCATGAATTACTTGGAGATTCAGAAAATATTGTGTTGTATGTACCATAGAGTCAGAACTGATTCATAGCTGACCTTCCAGCCAGTTGTTTCAAGTCGGTAACTCACACTGAGGTGGTAGTTGCCCATCCTTCTCATACAGAGCACTTGGTGGATTTGAACTTCATGTCTTTGGGATTCTAGTTCAGTTTCTTACCACTAAGCCACCTAAGCTTCCAGAAAATAGAGGTAATCTAATATATTAATACATTTTAATTATATTTTACCTCTAAAAATATTGAACACTAATGAAATTCTCAATTCATTTATTGCCATAAATTCTAATTCAGAACAAATTCACAGCTGACTCTACTCTGGACTTCCAAGGGTGTAAATTACATGGCAGGTGATTGACTATCTTTCTCCTGGTTTACTGCTAATAGATTAAAATTGCTAGGAGAGGTTACTTCGGGGTTATCAGTGAAAGTTTTGATGAAGGCTACAATGGAGGTCAAAAGAGCTTCTGAAACTTGCACTAGAATGTAGATAAAGTTTAAAACAAAAGAAAGAAAGGATGAAGAAAGCTAGTCTGATTTTAAAGGGAAGGTAAAAAAGACAAACCTATAATAATAAAATTTCAAAGAGCAGGAGTTTGAAGAGCAAAAGGGAAGAACATGCTTGCCATTTTTAAAGCAGAAAGAATTAAAGAACAAATTCAAGTCACAGTTGCAATATTGAAAGATTCTATGATCAAAGTCTTGAATGATGCAAGAAACATCCAAAGAAGACAGAAGGAGTCCATGAAATCATAGTATCAAAAAGTGCTGGTTGACACCCTCTCAACAGTTGCTGTGTTTGACCCATAGCTGTAGTTATCATACTGAGGGTATTCCTCTTCCAGTAAATCCTCTGCTTTGCAAAGAATAATATTCTTTTCCAGGAGCTGAGTTCTATTGAAAATAAGTCCAAAGTACATGGGATTTCTAGCTGTACTCCCTTCATGACAGATTTTTGTCATTCTTCTGGAAATCCATAGTAGAATCGATATTTTTCACAGAGACCACAGGCAAACACATCCATTCTTCCTTGGTCTTCTTTATTACTTGTCCAACATTCACATGCTTATGAGATGATTGAAAATACTCTGACATGAGACAGGCTCACATTAGTTCTCAAAGCTACATCAGTGCACTTTAATCCTTTAAAAAGTCATCTGCAGCAAGTTTTCTCAATGCCATTTCCCAATAGTGTTGAATTTCTCTTTTTAAAACATTAACTTTTTTATTGTGATTGACTGAAAGATTACAAAGTGAATTGCTTTTACATTTCATACACGTAATGTTTTGTGCCATTGATTACAATTTCCTCATAATAACAGCACTCTTTATCCTTCCTCTCAGTGTTTCCCATTTCTATTAGTCATTAGTCCTTTCCCCTATCCTTTGCTACCTACTGAGATTTATCCTTAGAGAGGACTTGGTTTAATACCAGGAAAAATTAAGTGTGTGTTATTACTGAACTTGTCAAGTAATTCAACATTTATTGGATTGCCTTTGTTAGAATAGATACAAATCTCTTCCAATCAGTTAACTTGTTAGCTTTCTTCCAAATTCTTGGCAACTGAGCACCTCTAGAAGGGTATTCTTTTTGTTGAAGCATATCTATCCTTCAGGAGTCAATTACAAAAGTTTTGGGGTGTGAGAGAGTGTGTGTGGGTGTGGGTCTATGCCTCAAGGCAGCTTGAACTACTTGCATCAAATGGCTGAACTTTGAAAAATTCTTTTTGGGATGGTGACTGTATTAATTTTATCTTCTTTTGATGTTTCCTATGTTGTCCAATATTTTACCCATAGTATTCTTTAACATTTCAACTTAAGCCTTGTAGTTGGTTTTTTTCTCTCTTCTCTTTTAGTTTCAAAAATATCACTATACTCTTACTTTTTGCTTTCATGCCTTCAGATATTTGCACATTTCATTTAAATACACTGGAACAGATGAAGGAAAAGCTGTCTGAAAGGAATGCATTATTCAGCATTAATGTATGACAATTAATAATCTGGAAAAGGAAGTGCATTACAACGATGTGGTGTTAAGGAGTTATTGTTCAAAATAGCTCCCCTGTCAGTGAAGTTACTTTCCATTTGGATGAGCAGGGATATTCAATTATGGTGTTTTAGCCTATCCACAAGAAGATTGACTCATCTCACAAATCCACAAGGGCACGGGCTAATCTTGCCTTTTAATTGAGCAGATTCAGAAGCCGAACTGAAGAGTCTCATTATCAGCAAAGGAGAAGCAGGCATGCAGTGGGCACCCTTCAAAATCAGAAATTTCCTGTGCCAGCTAGATTCACAACAGTAGGAGCACAAGCCAAAGGAGTGGACTACAGACCCAGCTAGAGACAGAGCTGACCTTGACATTCCCCATGGAACCAGAGCTAAGAGCCTTTGTCTAAGTTTATTGGAGGACAAGGGTATAGACTTGAGGACTAAGGTATGCCTGACTCAGGCCACAGTGTTTACAATCACTTGTTATGCATTTGAAAGTTGGGTGATAGAGAGATAACAGAAGAATTGATACCTCTGAACTGTGCTGTCTGAGAAGACTGCTAAATATCCCACTGGCTGTCAAAAGAACCAACAAATATGTCTTGAAGAAAGTATAGCCAGGGTGTTCCTTGGAGTCAGAGATGATAAAACTTTTTCTTACATACTTTGGACATTTTGCTAGGAAAGGCTATTCCTTGAAAAGGGATATCATGGTTGGGAAGGTGAAGAAACAGTGAGAGATTTATTTTCAATCAAATGGATAGACACAGTGGCTGCTGCAAGTCTCAAGTGTGTAAAACAACTGTGATGATGGCACAGGACAAGAGAAGGTTCAGATCTATTGCTCATGGTGTTGCTTTGGGTATTGCTAAATTCAACAGCAAGTAACAACAAAGGGGGTAGAGGAAAGTCGTAATTGGCAGGACTGAGAGCTTTGTAACACTGGCCTAAAGCCATGAGGCTCAAGGGTGAGGCACCCACAAGCACATTTCAGAAGCTGTGTCCTGACTGTATTGTGCTCCTAACTTGAATGAAATAAACATTTGACTTTTCCATTATGGTTCTTTATGGTTTGTGAGCTCTTGCACTTGATTGTGGACCCAATATAATGGTAAGATTGGTATTAGAATGAGTAGTAAGAGGTGTGGGAATATAGGGGAAATGCCTGACTTCATGGAATTGGTTTTTTGTTGTTGATGTTGTTGATAGGGACAGTTGACCTTTGTGTAGTTGGTAAAGGTAAGATAGGAAGTCCCACGCAGCCTTTGCTCTTTTTACAAAAGTGAATTGAGGGAAGAGAAAAGGAGGAGGAGAGAGGCAAATGTACATGGATGAATGAATGAACAGAAACCCAACCTTTTTGTAAACTTTAGTTTAAGTCAAAACAAAAAAAAGTTCAAATACTACGCTTTTTTTTGAGCTGCTCTTTGAAATAATCTGTTGAGATGTTTACTTATTTGTTCTATTCTTTTTAACATTTAAGACTCTTGTGTGACATTTAATCTTTTCTTTCTTCTTAATGATCTTTTGTTTTAATCCTACATAGTGTCTTTGATTTATGATATCTTTTATTTTTTGAACCATTCATCTGGTTTCCAGTTGTTAATGTTCAAAGTGTCAAATATGTTATTATTGTTGTATATCAAAGATTTGAAACTGATACATACAGGAGGAGACTGACCTTTCGGTTGTGGAGTGTGTGGTGGGTTTAAAGTGCATGCGTTTTGGTTGGCAGTTTAACTCTTTACTACCAAGTTACCAGAGCTCCCTAATCTATAGTCTGTCTAAATTCAGATAGAACATGTCAGGTTATGCTTTAGTTATTACAAACTTGTTTTCTTCAACTTCAGTTTGAATGAATAATTGGTTGTCATTCCTACCATCACCTCTTGACTCTGCTGTGACTAAAGGTATTGAGTATCAACCTTGGTATCTCTCCATGGATATAAAAAAATTAATTGGTGTATAATCCATCTGGTGAGGTCCATGTCCATAGTCATTGGTTATGATGTTTCAAAAGGCATTTGTAGTAAAGTCAATCATTGAGCTTGTAAAATTCTATCAATTTCCAGTGCCATTTTCCCCCTCAATACCATTTTTCACTCTGACCATATTACTCAACTGCTGATTATCTTCACTGTATCCAACGTGCACAATTCTAATTAGCAGCGATTGCCAAAGCACATTGATTGCATGCTTGACTAATTTCACGTTACAAGAAGTTGAAAAATCTTCACTTTCTTCATTTTTAGGATTGTTGTTGTTGTATACCATCCATGGTTGTGTATCATCCAGAGAGAACAGACCCATAACTAACTGACCCTCTAGCAAGTTTTCAGAGGGAGAAAATTGCACAGGAGATTGCCCATCATTCCTGAGCAAAGCAGCTGTTGGGTTTGAACTGCATTCCTTCTCACTGGCAGCACAGTTCCTTACTATCAAGCCATCAGAACTCCCTTGATTGTTTTTGGTTTTTGTTGTTTTTTTTTTTTGTATTAGTGATTGCAATATACATTTGTAAAATAGCTATATTAATTGGTCTTCTTTGTAGATGTACTATTCCATCACAAACAGTATTGTATCTCAGGATGGATTGTTAACTGTCCATTTTAAGAGAAATGCCATTCCTCTTCTATTTGTCATTTTTATCATATTAGCCAGTAAGCCCATTCAACGTAAGTCTATTTCAGTTAGTTTATGCCTAATATATTGCTCTTTTCTTTATTTCATTATTTATACTTCTAAATTTTCTAGATTAATACTTTGCATGTTCTTGATTCTAGTTATTAATAGACAGCAGCTCTGGTAGGTGTAGACCATAAGTATTGTGCTGCTACCTCACACACGTCATGCTTCTCTGGTGGATTGAATCCACCAGGAGTTTTGTGGGGGAGAAATGAGCAATCTCCCCCTCATATGATGTACAATCTTTACATACTGGAAGCTCTAAGTTGGTTCTGAATTTACTGATATGAATTTTGGGGTTTCTTAAGCTAGTTTAGTTTTGGTTCATGCTACATCAGAAAACAAAGGTTCTGAAAGCAGTACTCAATCTGTATCATTAAGGTGAAATTTACTTTCAGATACCAGAGGTACATCTTCTGGCACTATATCAGACAATGCTCAACCACTATTCATAAAGGCTTTCACTCGTAATTTTTTTGTAAGCACATAATCAGATTCTTTTGCTGAGATTGCTTTACTGTAGAAACGTAACTGAAATAAGGCCACTAAGATTGACCTGGTTGGTATTTAAAATATCAGTGACATAACTTTAAGCATCAAAGCAACTGTAATCCACTACAGTAAGACACGTTGACAGATAAGTGATAACAAAACAATAGTTTTAGATAGATATTATTATTATATGATATTAACCTAAGCTATAATGCATACATGTTGTTGCTATTAGATGCCATCAAGTTGAGTATTACTCACAGTGACCCTATGAACAATAGATTTGAACCGTGTCCTATCCTGTGCCATTCTCACACTTCCTGACACATTAGAGCCCATTGTGGCAAGCACTGTGTCAAGACACCTGGTTGAGTCTTCCTTTCCTTCACCGACCTCTCTACCTTTTCAACCATCATGTCCTTCTCAAGGAATAATCCTTCTAGAAATAGTCCCAAAGCATGTGAGCCAAATTTTTATTATCTTTGCCTCCCAGGAACATTGTGGCTGCACTTTCTCCAAGACATATTTGCTTTTGTTTGTTTGTTTTCTTTTGGTAGCCCATGGGATATTCAATACTCTTCTCCAATGCCACAGGTCAGAAGAATTAATTCTTCTGTCATTTTTATTTACTGTCCACCTCTCAGATGCATAGCAAGTGATCAAAAAGACCATAGTCTGAACTACACATAAAAAATGAAAATTAATAATTCTGCTTGGGAGAGAGAAGACAAAAAAAATCTATAAATTGAAACACGAATCAAGATTTCACAGATTCACAGGGCTTTGTACAGTCATATGTGTAACAGTAATGGGAACACCAATCTTTGGTAAAATGAATTTGGTATGATATAGAGTCAATTAAAGAGACATGATCTTACTGTCCATGGAGTTTATAGTATAATAATGGAGCAGTAACATTAAAAGTATCAGGGAGCTCTTTTCTTTCTTTAAGAAGACTTGACATAGCATTGTTCACTTGCCACCTCACTTAACCTGTCTATTTTTAAAACATTTTCCACTGAAGTACCTTGAATGAAAGAACAAAGTAGAATATAGATTTTTGTCTAAATCTCTGTAGCTACCTGTTTAAAAGAGTTTGCAAGCAGAGCTAGATCAATATTTTGTGAACTATAATAGCAATCAAAGTAAATGGATTTTTCTTTCGAAAGAACCATAACTGGTAGGAGCTTAACAGCAGCCATCGAAAACATCTAAACATTACTGCTCTCACTGTACCTACCAGATAGTGAAAGGACTTACAGTTATGTGAATGTATAAGTTTGTATTTGTATGTCTATAAAACAAGGAAGAAGAATTAATCACCATTATTTATTATATTAGCAGACTCCATTGAGGAAACAGTAGAGCATAACTAATGAGCAGAATACAACTTTGATTTTAAAAGTTGTTATTGTGTTTTTGTTAGCTACTATCAAGTCAATTCACACTCATAATGAGCCCATGTGTTCAGATTACAAATGTTCCACAGGGTTCTCAAGATTGTACTCTTTGAAAACATGTGATAGGCATGTCTTCTGAGATATCTCTGAATGTGTCCAAATTGCCAACATAACACTGAATAGTAGAGTGCTTAACTAGTTTTGCCACTGGCTGCTCCATGTTTTAAATGTAATCATACTGATACAGTGTCAGAAATACATTGCTTTCTTTTTTTTTTTTTCCATTGCTTTCTAGAAATATATCAGGTTAACCAATTTCTAATCCAGGCAACATTTCCTGAACATCCAGGTACGTTTGAGCTATTTATCTAAGTGTCTTTAAAACGTCAGACTGAAAGTTTACTCAGAGAGAAAGAAAAAAAACAACAAACCCAAACCAACCCCAATTAGTAATTTTGAGCATCGTAGAACAATATAGAACAACAAATGAATATAACAGGTACTAGGTATTTGGAGTTAGCTTTTACATATCAAGTGAAGTATCTGAGAGCTATTGTGATAAGTATTTCTCCACTGTCCTTGTCCATTTTCAGGCTCTTATCTTATTGTCCAGAAACAACATATTCTTCAAAGAAGATCCTATATCAATAGCATCTATAGTGTCAGTGTGAATCATTACATAATTTCATTCCTTCCAGTAATCTACATTTTAACTGTTCTCAGATTGCAGCATGAAAAACTCATTTTTATAAGGATCAGACGTTCTTTGGTATATATATTTTTTGAACTTGTGTAAAATGGAAAAAAGTCATATGCCTGATTCACTCATTTAACATCCCAATATGTACAAAATTCAATATTTTAGGGTTTAAACTTTTAAAAGTTGGATGAGTCGGAAAGTTTTCAAATGCATGGAAAGCAAATAAAAAATCTTGGCTTAAAGCTCCCTTAACACCCCATAAGTATGAGTATAGTCTGAGCTTTGAGTGGCCACTGCAACAGAGTAGTGGACCCAGTAGGGAAGCAATAATAAACCTTGGAGAGACAGTTTGGATTAGAATTGCTCATAATAGGTGAAGGTACAATCACTTGCACCTTCCCTATGATAACAATCTATTCGTAAAAAGTTAGTATTATACACTCATTAAAATAACTTAATGATCCACAAATTGATATAACTCTTATCTTGAAACACAACTGTGTACATATTTTCTAACTTTATTTCAGTCATATGTTTACAGAATATCTCTTGCAACTTCTTTCTCCAGATTTAAAATTAATTATATTTTATTTCTTAGATATAT
>NW_006399864.1:6476845-6520010 GCF_000299155.1 Elephantulus edwardii
GAGAGGGACATCATGCTGGGTAGAGTAGAGTTACAGCGCAGGAGGGGAAGACCCTCTATGATTCAGTGACTGGGGTAATCGGGATGGGTGTGTCAGAGGCAATGCGATTGGCACAGGATAGAGCATGGTTTAGGGCTGTTGTACATAGGGTCTCTATGAGTCGCAAACGACTCGACGGCACATAACAACAACAACAATTTTAACAAAAGTCTACCTAAAAATCAGATTTTCATTCATCCAATGTTGCATATTTTACCTCCTCTCCTTCCCTTTCCCCTTGCCCAGTTCACTTTTTTTTGTGTGTTTTTTTAAATGTTCATTCATTGTTGCACAATTATTTCCCTCCCTACTTCTGCAAAACACTCCTGTAGAAACTTGGATATATTTTAAACAGAAATTAATACAAGAATGGAGATTTGAATAATACACCACAAGAATGTCTATTTGTGCTTTACTGACTATGCAAAGGCATTTGAGTATGTGGATCATAACAAGTTGTGGCTAACATTGAGAAGACTATGAATCCCAGTGCACTTAATTGTTCTCATGTGAAATCTACACCTGGACCAGGAGGCTGTTGTGTGAACAGAGCAGAGGAACACTGCATGGTTTAAAATTAGGAAGGGTGTGGGTTGAGGTTATATCCTTGCTCCATATCTATTTAATTTGTATGCTGAGCAAATTATTTGAGAAGTTAACTCTATGAAGAGGAATGTGGCATCAGAATTGGAGGGAGATTCGACAAGCTGTATTATGCAGATAACACAACATTGTTTGCAAGTGAGGAAGACTTGAATCACTTGTTGCAGAAAATCAAGGAATGAAGTCTTCAATATGAATGATGTCTCAATATCAAGAAAACAAAGATTCTTACCACTGAACTGATAGGTAATATCATGAGGGATGAGGAAGAGGGTGGGATGTTCAGTGCTCTTCTCCGACACCATAAATTGAGGTCATCAATTCTTCTGTTACTCCTACTCCTTGTCCAGCTGTCAGATGCATAGTGATCAGAAAGATCATGGCCTGAATCAGACACACCTTAGTCCTCAAACTGACATCATTACTCCTCAAGAATTTGGAGCATTCCCTAACTGCAGACTTGCCCAGCGCAATGCATCTCCTTATTTCCTGACTGCTGGTATCAAGGGTATTAATTGGTACCAAGCTGTTCACACTTTCAATCT
Organism: Elephantulus edwardii; assembly: GCF_000299155.1. NCBI lineage: Eukaryota > Metazoa > Chordata > Mammalia > Macroscelidea > Macroscelididae > Elephantulus > Elephantulus edwardii. The sequence continues at coordinate 6,478,033 of NW_006399864.1, forward strand.
CTTCTAACTTTATGGCATTGCGGTCTGAGAAGATACTTTATATTTTTCAATTTCTTTTTCTAACTTGCTAAAGCTTGCTTTGTGTCCTAATATATGATCAATTCTGGAGAATGTACCATGTGAAGTTGATAAGAAAATAAATTGACTTTAAGTTGGGCTCAGTGCCCTGAGTACATGTCGAGTTGATGATTATATAGTTTGAATCTTCTCCATCTTTGTTAAGTTTCTTTTGAGTTGACCTATCCTTTGGTAAGAGTGGTGTGTTAAAGTCTCCCACCACTACTGTGGTGCTGCATATTTCTTTCTTCAATTCTGTTAACCATTGCTTTATGTGTTTTGCAGGTCATTTGGTGCATAAATATTGAACACAGTTATGTTTTCTTTATTTATTAAGACAATCTTATTATAGTACCCTTCCATATCTTTTAGGGTAATTTTAAGCCTGGAGTTTATTTTATCAGAGATTAGCATTACCACTTGTGCTTTTTTGTGGATGCCATTTACTTGGTATAAAATAATTTGTTTTAATAAAAGGTACCGAATTCACTCTTTGGAGACAAGGATTCTAAGGCTCCGTCTAACATACTTTGGACATGTTGCAGGGAGGGACAGGTCCTAGGAGAGGGACATCATGCTTGGGAGGGTGGAGGGACAGCACAGAAGGGAAAGGCCCCCTATGAGGTGGATTGATTCAGTGACTGGGGTAATCGAGATGGTTGTATCAGAGACGGTGCAATTGGCACAGGAAAGAACAGAGTTTAGGGATGTTGTACATAGGGTCGCTATGAGTCGCAAGCGACTCGACAGCACGTAACAACAACATCAACCTAATTCACTTGGGGAACTCTGCTGGCTTAGTGGTAAGGAACTCAAGCGCCAACACAAAGTACAGTGTTTGAAGCCACTAGTTGTTCCAAGAGGAAAAAAAAAAAACCTAAAAATCTACACCCAGAATCTCTGAAACTTGCAGGACGATCTGTTATGGGTCAGTTCTGACTCCATGGTATAAAATAACAACCAGTTCAAGTTAAGGAATATTGATTTAGAATTTTTTTTAATTTAGATTTTTTTTAAAAATTTTATTATTTTTTTGTGTGTGTACCATCAAATCAGATCTGACTGGTACAGGAGGAGATTGTCCCTCCTTCCCCGGCAGAGCATCTGGTGGATTCGAACCGCGTGGCTCTGGGATTGTAGTTGCAGCTCTTTGCCACTAGGCCACCAGAGCTCCCCTAGGAATATTGATTTAGAGATTAGAGCTTCTGGTCACCACATAATTGAGTTTTTTATAAGTTTGATGAAAAATCTAGAAAATTTTAATTATGCACATTCAAATTATTCCTTTCTTTCAAACTGAGATTATCTTCTGGGAAAAGTATTGTTAAATTTTCATAAAACACTCAGGATGATATTTAAAACAAATTTACATCAATAGCAAATTTTTCCATTTATATGTTTAAAAGAGTCATACAAACTTTTCTGTTACCATAAATGTTCTTAAAATTTAAAGGGAGCTCTGGTGGCCTAGTAACAAGAAGGTGCACTGCAATCCCGGAGGTACACAGTTCAAATCCACCAGATGCTCCGCTGGAGAAGGAGGGGCAATCTCCTCCTGTGTCTGTCAGATCCAATTTGACAGTACACAGAAAAAATAATTAAATACATTTTTTTTAAAAAAAGTTCTTAAATTTTAGCATGATTACCACCCAAACTCCCAGTAATAAATATAGTGTGAAAATCAATATATAACATGAATCTATTACATGATTTATGCATTCCCTAGTACATGTGGAAATTCAAAGTGATACATCAATGAAAAGAAATTAGATTTTTTTTCTACTCTACGTTTCCTACTTGATTACATAATAATATAAGAATTTAGGATGTAGTTTTATAGGTATTATTGTTTAGAACAATATGTCTAAAAGTATACAGAGATTGTACAAGATTCATGAGAGTTACTTAACCACAAGGAACAAAATCACATGTACAAAATAGTTTGAAATAGTACCATAAATTATGATGATTTTTTTTACAAAATAAGCGCAAAATTATGATTCCACTGTAAGCAAGAACCAAGTGTTCACTGTTGACATTTTTTACTATCTTGACGGAACTTTCATTAACCTTCACTTTGTGTACTCACTCACGCATTGCCATTGAATCAGAAATGAGTCACAGCTGACCCTCCAGCAAGGTTCTGAGGCTGTAAATCACATGAAAGAAGTTTGTCCGTTTGTTTCCCTGTAGAACATCTATTGGATTCATGCCAGACAAGTGCAAGCTCTGGGTTGGCAGTGTAATTCTCGAGGGACTACACCACTAAAGGTCCCTCTCCTATATAAATGCTTACTTTTACCACCTAGGTGGTCCTAATTTTTATTGTTGCAAGAGATGTTTATGATAATTTGTTGATATTAAAATAGTGCTGTTGTGTACCACAGAGTTGGAACCGACCCCTAGCTGACTACGCAGCAGGTTTTCAGAGGCGGTTAATTACACAGGAGGAGATTGTCCATCCTTCTCCCACTGAGCACGTTGAACCGTGTGCCTTTGGGTTTGCAGCACAGCTTCTTGCCATTAGGCCACCAGAACTCCATATTACAATACTGTAGTATGTTGTTTCCAGGATCACTTCTACCTCTGAGTTTATATATATGTTCTAACTACTGATCCTTCCTTTCTGTTTCCATTTTATACATTCCAATCCATCACCAACAACTTTCAATTCTCATGTTCTTGTTTGGACAAGTCTCAAAAAATCAATAAAAATCTTATATCTTTCATGGTTAGTATATGAGCAATAAATAAATTTTACTAGTAATTATATCAAATTTTAGGCATAATGATGTGATCCTGGTAAAGTTGGACCTCAGGATACATGTAGAAACGTTCTTTGATACAATGAAGTTGACACCATTACTCTTTGTCATTCCAGGCACAGTACATCATATGTTTGTTTGATTCAAAATGGCTAATAAGTCCATTTCAGCTCTCTAATGCCTAGGCTATCGATCCTCAAGCTTTCCATTTCACTCTTGACAACTTCCATTTTTCTTTGATTCATACTTGGTACATTTGGCATTCCAATTATTAATGGATGTTTACAGCTGTTTCTTCTCCTTTCAAGTTTTGCCACATCAGCAAATGAAGGGCCTGTAAGCCTTTCTCCATCGGCTTTATTAAAATGGTCTCAATTTTGAGGAGGCAGCTATTTCCTAGATATATTTTCAATGCCTTCCAACATGAGTCTGCTGGTACTGTCTGAAATAATGATCTACTGCTATCCATAGGTTTTTATTGTACAATTTACTAATATTATTATTTTTTAAAATAGGCCCCAACCTGTTGTTCTCAGGGTCTCTATGAGGCCTACTCAACTCTGTGATATCTAACAACCCCTATCTAGTTGAAGGAAGACTTTCACATGTCCTTTCATTTCTTATTAAATGCAAAGCTCAAATACTACTTAACCATTACAAGCATTACTTTCAAATGAAAAAAAAAGAAACAACAAAAAAATCAAACAACAAAACTTTAACTTTCTCCTGAACCCCAAAATCTGACCATCATTTGTCCATTTTGGACAGTAGAGGCTTACATACAACTTAGTTGTCAAAATTGAAGGCTATAACTTTCAGCAACTACTTGGGGCATGAGCTCCTAGACTAGTTTACATTTATACTTTTTATACTTTGTTATCTCCTATGTAACAACAGCAAAATCTGCTGATAATTTGGCAATCTACTTTCATCCTGTCAAGACTTAATCATCTACTTTCATCCTGTCAAGACTTAATCTCATCTGATGCAGGCAAACAATATTAGACCTAACTGAACTGAAAGCTCTTAGATGAAACAGAAAAAGAAACAAAATTTTATTAATTAATATAACTCCATATTAATAGTTGTAAATTTTTATATCTCCCAAGGAGTTCTTATTAAGACAAAACTGCTAGTGCCATGCTAGAATTTCTTATTCAGGTGGGGTCATCGTGCACATCTAACAAAGTTGACAGGTGACGCTGTTACAGATGGTCCGAGGACACTTCAACAAGTGACCTCCCCTGTGCACTCACTAGGTGTTCTAGAAACAGCCAAGTTTTCAGTTAGCAGTTGAGCATTTAACCAATTGAGTCACCAGGGCTCTCTATAAAGTTTACAGCAAGAATTTGAAATTGACTTTTAGCTGAGCCTCCAGCAGGTCGCTGAATCTGTAAATCACACAGGAGGAGACTGCCCAGCTTTCTTCTGCAGAACCTCTGGTGGATTCCAACCGCCAGACTTGTGGTCTTTAGATTAGCAGTGAAATTGCACATAGACTGAGCCTCCAGAGCTCTCTAACACCCCATGGGCTAGGTCTAATGCACATCAAGTGGACACTCCACGACCTGAGGGTGGAATGCCACCATATGCTGGGAAAAAAACACAAACACCCCCAAAACAAACAAAACAAACTTCATAATTAAAAAACAAACAAACTCAACCCAAGCCAAAGAATTTCAGACTTCAAAAGGTATTCTCTGAAAATGTATGTAATAAACAAGAAAGCCCAAAATAAAGACTGAGATTTCTTCATGAGCACTGGACAAGTTCTACAGTTTACAGATAATTAAAGCTATAGTGATGTAGATGTATAATGATAGAGTATAGATATAATATATGTGTACAGTGATAAATTGAAGCATCAAGACAAAGGTGGGTGATTTTAATCTGTAGACCTCAGGCCTGGTTTTAATAGTTTTTTGGTCAAATGTTCTTTCACTGGTATAGTACTGGTCTATTTGCTGTATAGAAGTAACTCCTGGTTGTTGTGATGCTAAACACTGTGACACTGATGTGTCAAATGTGATAATGGTTACTCATAGTGGACAATGTTTGGTGGAGCTCTCTAAATAAAACAAGCTTGGAAGTGGAAGGAGTGGTATCTATTTCTGAAATAGCTTGCCTCCAGAAACTCTACGAACTTGGAGAAATGACAAAAGTTATACAAGTGTTCAGGTCTTTCATTCACAGGATCACTTATGAGCTGTCTACAACTCGATGGCACTTAACAACGACAACATGTGATGCGGAAGGAATGAAAAAGTCAGAAAGAGGGAGGAAAGGTAAACTAGGTCAATGATTTGCATACTCATTTTACAATAAACATTTTTAAATTATCTTCATATCCTTGGCACCCAGCAAAAGGAGAAGCATTGGATATATCATAGCATAAGCTGGTGGCCTTTGCCAAGAAGCTGCACTGCAATCCTGAAGGTACAAGGTTTGAGTCCACCAGCTGCTCTGAGGGAGAAGGATGACCAATCTCTCCCAAGGGATTAACTGCCTCTGAAAACCGACTGTAGGGTCAATTATGGCTCGGTTCCAACTCTACAGTACATAACACCAATAAATTATCTTCATATCCCTGACACACAGCAAAAGGAGAAAAGTCGGATATATTATGTCTTCTTTTTTGTTTACATTCCAAATCATAAACAAAATCGGAAGTAGGAGAATCCTTGTCAGGTGCTTTCAGTGTTTTAATATTTAGCCTCTGCTACTTCCTTAATCTTAGGAAATTTTAAATCTAACCAGCAGCGCAGGGAAGGGTTTATGTATTGTCATACATTTCAGTGTATGAAATAAAAAGTGCTTGTAAAGTTCCTCCCAAGCCATATTGAATGGAAAGCTGGATTCACTTATTGTTTCTTGACATCAAATGAATGCCTACTCATAAAGATTCCATGTGTAAAAGCAAAAACTGTTCTGTAGGGTATTCAAAACTATTCTGAGGTATCTCTAATTGGGTTCAAGCTTCCAACGTTTTGATTATTAGTTGAATATTTAACTATGTGCACTATCTATGGATTCATTAAACCTGTACAGATTTACACAACTCAGTACTTCAAGAAGCATCTCAAGTATCCAACTCAATACTTCGAGAAGTGACTCAAGGCGTAGCCTTCTAATGAGATGGAAATTCTCTCTCTTTCTCTCATATTTCACTACAAATTATTTTGCATCAATGTAGGTATCCAGTAATACTACACAAATTATACTTCATAAATCATTAAAACCATCTAGATTAAAAGCCAAGTACTGCATAGTTGACCTGTAAAGTGGTAATTTCTTTTAAAATTAATCACTTTGTAGCTGAAAGAGTTCTAGGTCAATGTTGATTCCTATAAATGAAGCGATCTTACAGTGAGATCTGAACTAAGATGGTGAGAGTTCACCATGCAATTCAGTCCCTACCGAAACATCCAATAAAACATTCTACATGACAAGTACAGTGCAAGATTCTGGAATTCAGAAGGAAAAAAACAGATGGTGGTTCTTGAGAGACTCACAATCTAGACTGATAGATGTAGAAGAGGTTACGATTATTAACAATTTCAGCTTGCTCAGTTCCACAATCAACACTCTTGGCATCAGCAGTTAGGAAATCAGAAGATTAATTACATTAGTGAAATATCCTGTCATGGACCTCTCAAGAGAGCAAAAGAGCAATGATGTCATTCTGAGACTAAGATGTGCCTGATCTTGGACATGGTCTGCATTAATACTTGTTGTGCATCAGAGAGCTGGACAGTAGCCCAGGATGGGCAGAAGACTTGATGCGTTTGAGTTTTAAACATACTATAGACTGCCAAGAAAACCAACTAGATCTGTGTTGGAGAGGGTGAAACCAAGCTACTAGTTGCAGGCAAAGATTTTGAGACTCTATCTTACATACTTTCGGCATGTAGCCAAAAGGGACCAGTCTTTAGAAAAAGATATCAAGCTGAGAAAAGTTGTGCAGGAGAAGAAAACGCAAATTAGATAGATTGACACAAATAACTCGAGTAATGAGAATAATTTTGTCGGAGACAGTGAGATTGGCTTAGAATAAAGCAGGATTCAGAGCTATCATGTCACTATGCGTCACAGTCGGTTTGATGGCACATAACAACAATATCAGCATTTAGAATGTAAATATATTTTAACAAGAAGCTACTGGTAACAAAATGTTAATGAAAAGGTTGATGGTTAGAATATTTAGTAACTCTACAACTGAAAAGCATGATGATTTGCTTCTATAAGGTTTGCTAAGAGTTGAAATTGACTCATTAATACTCTACAACAAAACAGTGATCTAAATTTGTGTACAATAATAAGGGAATGAATGGAGTGACTAGTCTACAAAAGAAATATAGATGTTTCCACAGAGCTAAAAATAAGTTTCAAAATGCATTTTCATTCCTCACTTTTGTTATTTGTAATGTCACACTTTCTTGAAAATAAAATTAAATTTTCGCTTCTTCTGTGACTCTATAATGCTCAACACTAAAACAGGTGGCCCTGTCATGGAGTTTTTCTTATTATATATTGTTAAATGTAAGCACTAGGTTAGAATTGCTCAGCTAAAAAGCACAATATCTTCTGTGTAGTGTCACTTTCACTAATTGCAAAACACTTATAATTTAACTTGTGAAGTATTTTATTATTCTAATGTATGAAAAACAGGAAATACTCCAAGAACAACAGAATGTAAATGACTTATTAGACTCTCATAATAATCACATGTAACTTTTGTTGTGCAGAGTTGTGTCAGAACTAATCCATATCTAACTCAATAGTGGGTTTTCAGAAACAGTTAATCACATGGGAGGAGATTGCCCATCCTTCTCCTGCAAAGCAGTGGGTGGATTTGAACCTTATGCTTTCAGGATTCCATCACAGCTTCTTGTCACTAGTCCACCAGTGCTCCCTCATTAGAAAGTAAAAAATTGTGGTAGAATAGATTTTGTCAGGTTGGGGCTTATTGGGGAAAAAAAAAAACAAACAAAAAACCAAAAGATGAGAAGGAATACACTTATTTAGGAAAGTAATTTCATAAATTCTACCCTTGATCTAGCAAAGCTATTAAAACTATCATCCAGATTTTATGAAAACACTGTTATCTGATACAGTCTTGCTTTGACAGATGTTACCACTATTTTAATAACCAAGAGAAGATGCATTAAATGAAAAGTAAGAACTATTTAACTTTAGTATTACCTGCTATTTGAATCCTAGATATTAGTCTCTATAGTTACATTAGAAAAAAGGCATGACACCACATACACTATTGATGAGACTGAGTGCATGGAACTCTCCAGTATTAAGTTATGGAAAAATAAAAACTACATATATGGAGTTTAATTTTCTTAAAACATAGATAAATTAGATCTAGTATGATATATATGTATTTTTTGTTTGACATCCTTGCCTTTGAAATTTGACTTAACATGTTAAATATGTAAATATCAGTAGTTTACTTTGCTGAGACTCTATTTTATTAATTAAAAACATATAAGACACTTGCAAATCATCTTATATAATATATACAGTAATTATTGAATGCCAATCGCTATCAAAATGATATATTTGGTTTAGACAGCAAAGAATAAAGTAGGGAGAAAAATGCAACAAGGAATGAATGAAATCCAAAATCTCTGTAAATGCTCATTAAATTAATAAAATAAAAATGTTTAAAAATCCTGAAAATCCAGAAAGTCAGAATGATTTATGCAGACAATAACTAAATGCAAAGGTAACTCACTGATATTTATTTGGAACCAACTCATAGGTGAACCATAAAAGGGATTTCAGCACTTGCAAATCACAGAAGAGAATGAGCTAAGTGATATTTTAGGGCAAAGTGAGTGTATAGATAAAGAATTATAGGGGAGGAAATCTATGGCTCCTAACAGCACCAATAACTCAAGAATGTTATTTTGTTAATTTTCCTAGCATGGTAATGATGGAATTTCTACTTTTAGTGAGCCTATCAGACTACGGAGGACAGAAGGAGAGCGGATGCTTTTGAGCTGTGGTGCTGGAGAAGGGAACTGAATGCACCATGGACTGCCAGGAAAACAAACAGATTCATCTTGGAGAGGATTAAACCAAGCTACTCCTTGGAGGCAAAGATTCTGGGGCTTCGTCTGACGTACTTTGGGCATGTTACTAGGAGGGACGGGTCCTTGGAGAGGGACATCATGCTCGGGAGGGTGGAGGGACAGCGCAGGAGGGGAAGACCCTCTATGAGATGGATTGATTCGGTGACTGGGGTAATCGGGATGGGTATGTCAGAGGCGGTGTGGTTGGCGCAGGATAGAGCAGGGTTTAGAGCTGTTGTACATAGGGTCGCTATGAGTCGGAAACGACTCGACGGCACATAACAACAACAACATCAGAAAATACCTTGAAATCTGGAGCTGTAATGAACATTAAATTAGAATCACTTTTACAGCATAGAAGAAATATTAATAAAGAGTGGGGAAATGCCTATATTATATAGACCTCAATTTTAAACAATTACTCTCTTATTAATTTTCTGACTGATACTGTACTACCTCGATTAACTAAAAAGCATTCTGTCCTTGTACCACCAAGAGGTATATTTCTCACAAGCATTTCAATCTATATTTGCCAGTTCTTGTGGTGAGTATATTAAACCTGACATGTCACATCTCACACTCATGAAGGCAGCAAATAGCTTAGTTGATATATTTCATTAAGGTGTAAGATAAACTCTAAACATCAAATGTCAACAACAATGCCTTTTCACTTTTGTCAAAAAGCAGAGCTATTATTTTCCATGAGTTATAATCAAGCACCTTTCTTTCAGTGCTCAACCAACTTCACTATACAGGTTTCACAAGCAATAAAGAACTAATTTTAAGTTGCTGGCAATGGAAATTAGAAACACAGCCCTTGGAATCAAGCTTCCTGGGTTAAATATCCAGGCATTTGTTGGTGTCTAATCTTGGTCACATAAATCAAAATTTTTAAAGTCCAATTTTATCAACTTTCCAAGAAATAAATTATAAAGGTTACATCACAGATTTTATTATTTTTTAATATACATATTGGTTTACATACAAAGTTTCATAAAGTTTGTATACATTGTTTTTCACACTGAATCTTTCCCCTTTCTTTTACGGATCCCTCCCTCCATCCATCAAATTGTGTGACCCTATGATTAAGCCCCCCACCTCCTTCGCCTCGTTCGATCCTCTTACTCATGCTACAATGATGGTTTCATACAGTATTTGTCACAGTATTATTTTGTAAAAGAAATGAGTAAGGCAATCAACACAGCATATTGTATGAATGATGACCTCTGGTGAACAACTAAACTCTATGCCAAGTATTGCTCTAGACAGTGTGACATAGCAATAAAAAAAGTTCCAGCTCTCTAAAAATGAGAAATAATAAAAGCTATGATAAAAGAAATCCATGTGCATAACCTGCGTTGGTCATTCAAAATTCAGTCATTCTATCTCCAGCTTCATTTCTGTCACCAAGTCCATGTTTTCCAACTACTGATTCTTCTTCTCTATTCCCAACTTTTGCATTCCAGTCACCCATTATTATCAATGCATCTTGATTGCATGTTTGAGCCATCTCCAACTGTAAAAATTGGTAGAAATCATCTACATAAATGCAGGTTATAAGCATGGATTTCACCTGATGTTATGCATAGGAATCAGATCGATGACATCTGTGGGAAGAACCACTGGAGAAGCTCAATATCAGCTGTGAAAACTAGGCCAGGGGCTGATTGTGGAACAGACCACCAATTACTAATATGCAAGTTCAAGCTGAAGCTGAGGAAAATTAAATCGAAACCATGGGAACCAAAATATGACTTTGAGTTCATCCCATCTGAATTTTAGAGCTGAACAGAAGATTCCAAAAGGCAGCACAGGATGACAAAGCAAAATATTGCAATGAAATGTGCGAGGAGCTGGAGTCAGAAAATCAAAAGGGCCAAACTTATTCAGCATTTCTTAAGCTCGGTGAACTGAAGAACAAATTCAAATCTCAAGTTACCTTAATCAAGGATGCTTTAGGCAGAATATTAAATGATCCAGGAAATATTAAAAGAAGAAAGAATATACTGAGTCACTGTATCGAATGGAAATGGCAGACACAGAAAAATTTCATGAAACAACATATGAGCAAGAGCCTATGGTGTTGAAGGAAGAAGTACAGGCTGCTTTGAAGGAAATAGCAAAAAATAAGGCCCCAGGAATAGATGGTATACCAATTGAAGTATTTCAGATAACAGATGCTGCCCTGGATGTGCTCACCAAGTTGTGCCAAGAAATCTGGAGAACAACCACTTGGCCAACTGACTGGAAGAGATCTATATTCGTTTCCATTCCAAAGAAGGGTGACCCAACAGACTGTGGAAACTACAGAAAGATATCATTGATTTCACACACAAGCAAGATACTACTGAAGATTATCCAAAAACGACTGGAACAGTACATCAGCAGAGAACTTCCAGAAGTCCAGGCTGGGTTTAAAAGGAGTCATAGTACTAGGAATATTGTAGCTGATGTTAGATGGATCTTGGCTGAAAGCAGAGAATACCAGAAGAATGTCTATCTGTGTTTTGTTGATTATGAAAAGGCATTTGACTGCGTGGATCATAACAAACTGTGGCTGACTCTGAGAAGAATGGGAATCCCAGAACATTTAGTCGTGCTAATGTGAAACCTATACTTGGACCAAGAGGCAGTCGTCAGAACAGAGCAAGGAAACACTGCATCATTCAAAATTGGGAAGGGTGTACGCCAGGGATGTGTCCTATCTCAATACCTTTTCAACTTGCATGCAGAACAGGTTATCGGAGAGGCTGGGCTCTATGAGGAGAAGTGTGGTGTCAGGATTGGTGGAAGACCTATTAACAATCTGCGTTACGCAGATGACACAACCCTGCTTGCTGAAACTGAGGAGGACCTCATGTGCTTACTGCAGAGGGTCAAGGACTGCAGCCTCCAGTATGGACTGAGGCTCAATGTCAAAAAGACAAAGATTCTCACCACTGGACCAATTGAGCATCAGGATAGATGGTGGAGAGATTGCGATTGTTCACAACTTTAGTCAGCTTGGCTCCACGGTCGACACTCTTGGCACCAGTAGCCAGGAAATAAAAAAAAAAAAAGTATTGCAAAGGCAAAGTCTACTGTTAGGATCACTTGTTATTCGTCAGAGAGTTGGACAATGACTAGGAAGGATAAAAGCAGAATTGATGCCTTTGAGCTGTGGTGCTGGAGAAGAGCATTGAATGTACCATGGACTGCCAATAAAACAAACAGATTCATCCTGGAGAGGGTTAAACCAGGCTGGTCCTTGGAGGCAAGGGTTATTGGGATTCATCTGACATATTCTGGACATGTTGTAAGGAGAGACAGGTCCTTGGAGAGGGACATCATGCTTGGGAGGGTGGAGGGATAGCGCAAGAAGGGAAGACCCTTTATGAGGTGGATTGATTTAGTAACTGGGGTAATCAGGATGGGTGTGTTAGAGGTAGTGTGATTGGCAAAGGATAGAGCAGGGTTTTGGGCTGTTGTACATAGGGTCGCTATGAGTTGCAAGCAACTCAACAGCACATAACAACAACAATGACATGGTAAAAGAACATCTTTGGGAAATGATATCATGTTGAGAGAAGTGGAAGGTCAGAGAAGAAGATCCACAACACGATGTATTGATATGGTGCCTGTAACAATGGGATCGGTATGTCTTGAATTGTGGGAATGGTGTGGATAGGGCAAGGGTTACATCTGTTGTTCATAGAATTGCTGTGAATCATAGAGAGAGTTCTGTTAGCCTACTGGATAGAAAGTTATGCTACCAAGACAAAGGTGGGTAATTTTAATATGCAGCCCTCAGACCTAGTTTTGTTTTTGGCCAAACATTCTTCTAGTAGTGTGGCAGTGGTCTGACAACTTGCCACACAGAGGTACTTTTTGGTTGCTGTGATGCTAAGCACTATGACAGTGATGTGTCAAATGTGATAATGGTGGACAGTGTTTGGTGGATCTCAATGATTAAAACAGACTTGGAAACAGGAGTGGCATCCACTTCCCAAACAGCTTGCCTCGGCAAACTCTGTGAACTTAGAGAAATTAGAAGTTATACAAGCTTTTAGGTCTTTAGTTCATATGGTCGCTGTAAGTCATCTATGACTTGAGGGCACTTAAAAACATTAATATGGTAAAAGAAAAACAATTTAAAAATAACCACAGTAAAAATATATATTATGATAGAAATCAATTATAACCTTTTCACCCACCAACAGTCCAATACATCTTGTTCTAAATTTTAATCTGTCATATTAAGACATTGAGAAAGGCCTTGGAAAGGATGTTACCTAAGAATACATGAAGTAAAAGGGTATGTTATTAGTTTCAAAGTCCTTAGGAAAAAGAGTACATAGAAGTGATTAAAGGTCAAGAATACTTATTTTAAATTAATTTAAAAAGCATATATTTGGTTATAATGTTGAGGGAGGAAAATGGAGAAGTACAGGGCTTGATTAGAAATTAATTTAGTAAACTGATGAGAATTGTCTATTAGTAAACTAGTGATAAACTAGTGATTAGAATCTACGCATGTTTGCAAAGTGTTGCCAGAAGAATTTCTGGATGGTGAAAATGTGGAGGACACAAGAAAGAAGTGAAAATAAAATTTCTGGAATACTTTTGGTCTTAGCAACTGCATGGAAACATTTTTATCAACTGAAATTTGAATGAATATACAAAAAACAGTTTTCATGAAACCAATTCTGCTTTGAGCAGATCACATTTCAGAACCTTTTGGGGTGTGAAATGGAGATTCCAAAGAATCAATTGGCGATCTCTGCCTAAGGAGGAGATAGAAGTGATAATGTGAAATGAGAGTTGACGTATGATGGTGCTGACAGCAATTCAACCAGAAGAAACCAGTGAATGGAGGAATGGTAAGAGAGGATAGAGTCAGCATTATGATGTGATTTAGCAGCAAAGAAAATGATAAGAAAATATTCTCGAACAAGATGAACCAAGTTATGATTTAAAAAAAGAAGTGATCCAAAAGAAGTGATAAACTGGACTAATGTGTGCAATAAAGTAGTAACCCAGTATTGGTTATTAGAAATGTTGGATAATATTTTTGATCTTTTAAAGAGAGGATTTACTTTAATAAAAGCCTGTTTGGAACAGTCTGTTTAAAATTATATAGATGAAACAAGCCTGGGAAAAGCTAAGATGAAGTATTTTGTTGAGTAGTTGTTGTTGCTGGTATGTGCTATCAAGTTACCTGGGACTCATAGCAATCTTATGTACAACAGCCCTAAAGCCTGCTCTATCCTAAGCCAAACTTACTGTCTCTGACCCACTTACCCCTATCACTCCAGTCATTGAATCAATCCATCTCATCGAGGGTCTTCCTCTCTTGTTCCTCTGCTGTCCCAAACATGACGTCCCTCTCCAAGAACTGGTCCCTTCATGCAACATGCCTAAAGTATGTCAGATGAAGCTTCAGAATCCTTGCCTCCAACGTGCAGCCTGGTTTCACCCTCTCCAGGATGCACCTGTTTGTTCTCTTGGCAGTCCATGGTATGTTGAATACTCTTCTCCAGCAGCACAGCTCAAAGACATCAATTCTCCTCTGTCATCCCTAGTCATTGTCCAGCTTTATGATACATAATACATACACCTAGCTGCGAAGACCATAGACTGGGATAGATGTACCTTAGTCTCCAGACTGACACCATTTTGTTGAGTAATTTTGCAAAAAAAAAAAAAAAAAAAGAAGCAAAGATATGAAATAATGGCTTATTTTAAATTATTTTTTTTTAAGAACAGAGAAACAAATGCTTCTATGATTATGGAGATGACGCCATAACCAATCTAAACACCACCAAACCTGCTGCCTTTGAGTCGATTCTGACTCACTGAAACTCTATAGGAGAGAATATTGTTGCTGTTGATTGCTGTTGAGTTGAACATGACTCATAGTGACCCTATGAACAAAAGTCCTAAAACTTTCCATAACTATCGTCATTTATCAAAGTTCATAGTTTCCTGAGACATGATGTTTAGGAAATGGATGCCACCTCTGCTTAATAAAACAGCATAATAGAATAGACTGAAGCGGTCAGTCACATCTTTCTCTTGTGAAGTGGCTGGGGGTTAAACCTGCTGACCTTTTTATTAGCAGTCAAACACTTAATCACTCTGCCAGCAAGGTTCTTGAATCACCCTGTAGAGAGTGGAGAGAGAAATACTGTTCATTTATTGTTGAAGTTACATGTCCTTGAGTCAGTTATGATTTCATAGTGATCCTGTGAACAACAGATCGGAACATTTTGCCCTAACACGCACCTTCTTCATGGTCGCTGACATTCTCAAACTCGTGATACAATCAGTGTTTAAATTCACCTTGTTACATCATCCTCTCTCTGATCTACCTTCCCCAACATGATGTCCTTTCCAAGGACTGGAACCCCCTCATGACATGGACGAATCATGAGATGAAGTTTAACTTTCCTGACCATTAAAGAGCACCCTGGTTGTATTTCCTCCAAGACTGATTTATTTGTTCTTTAGGCAGTTCGTGAGATAATGTAGGATTCCCTTCCAACACCACAAGTCAAAGACATGAGCTCTTCTCTGGTCTTCCATAATCATTGTCCAACTTTAAGAATCAAAGGAAGAAACTGAAAATACCATGGCTTGGATCAGGCACACCTTAGTCATTAAATGGACATGCTTTCATTTTAACATCTTGGAGAGATATTTGACAGCAATTTTGCCCAATTCAACACATATTTTGATTTCTTGGTTGCTGGTACCAACGGTGTTGATTGTGAATCCAAGCAAAATGAAATTGTTGACAACTTCAATTTTTTCTCCATCTACCATGACATTGCTTACTGGTCTAGTGCTTAGGATCTTTATTGTGTTGATGCTGACATGTAATCAATATTGATGGCTGTGGTCTCTGATCTTCTGCAGTAAAGGCTTCAAGACTTTCTCACATTCAGCAAACAAGATTGTGTTATCTCTGTAAAGCACGTTGTTGAGTCTTCTATAATCTCAGTGTCACATTCTTCCAATAAACATTCAGATTCTCAAATAATTTGCTTAGCATGTAAATTGAAAAGTTATACAGAAAGGATACAATCCTGAAGTATATCTTTCCTAATTTTAAACTATTCTGTTTTTCCTTGTTCTGTTTAGAATACTGCACTCATGTGAATGAAATGTCATTGTTTGATATTGATCAGACTTGAAGTCAAGATGTATTACTAATAATTGGTGACTGGAGTGCAACAATTTGAAACAAAGATAAAATCCCAGAAGTTGGATTTATGAACTTGGTGAAAACATAATTATTTATATAAGAGAAGAATGGTAGACATACTGGGATGATGTGCTGGACCAGGCTAGGATGGTGGGGCTTACTCAGATTAAAGGGATATTCTATCACTTACAGAAACAGGCAGGAAGGCACCATGAAAAAGTCAAAGTTGAGTATTAGTTATACATCGAGTGGTAAAATAGCATGCAAATAAATAATCTAAAATAATGTTATTCCTGAAGAGACACGTGAGTGTTGAATGTTAATTCATGCACATTCTCATGCTCAGCACCTTGTAGTCAGCACCAACGCACAGCTCATCCACTAGCAGGTTTCGGAAAAGCTGTACGTTTCATTGAGGAAATTGTCCATCTTTCTCTGATAGAGCCACTGGTGGATTTAAACCTCCCGACTTGTGCTGCCTTTGGGTTAACAGCGTAACTCCTCATACTCTACTGTTGTTGTTTGATGCCGTCGAGTCGAGTCGTAGACGACTCATAACGACCCTACGAACGAACAGCCTGAGATCTGTTTGTACATAGAGTTTCCGGAGGCAAGCCGTTTTGGAAGTGGATGCCGCTCCTGCTTCCACATACTCTACTACCAGCTCTCAAATACTAATTCATTCCTTTAATTTATGCCCATAGAAATTAAAATTACATTTAAATCAGTTAAATCTAAATCATTGTGATATAGTTAAACACATTAGCCTCAAACACAATTGAAATACCTTCAGTTTTCTTTTTTCTGGATTGTTGTTGTTGTTGTTATGTGCCGTCGAGTCGTTTGCGACTCATAGCGACTCTATGTACAACAGCCCTAAACCGTGCTCTATCCTGAGCCAATCTCATTGCCTCTGACACACCCATCCCGATTACCCCAGTCACTGAATCAATCCACCTCATAGAGGGTCTTCCCCCCCTGCGCTGTCCCTCTACTCTACCCAGCATGATGTCCCCCTCTAAAGACCTGTCTCTCCTTACAACATGTCCAAAGTATGTCAGGCGAAGCCCCAGAACCCTTGCCTCCAAGGAGCAGCCTAGTTTAACCCTCTCTAGGATGAATCTGTTTGTTTTCTTGGCAGTCCATGGTACATTCAATACTCTTCTCCAGCACCACAGCTCAAAGGCGTCAATTCTCCTTCTATCCTCCCTAGTCATTGTCCAACTCTCTGATGCATTTGAATTATATATTAAAAAAATTGGCAAGCATTGGCTCTTATTTGTTTTTATAAATCAAGATAGAGCCCTTTCAACTCTGCATCTAATTTAGAACACCGAAAAAACAGATCAAAAGCATGTATTTCCAATTAACAGTCATTCAATATAAGTGAAAATACTGAGTTAATTTGGATTCCACAATGTGTTTATTTCTTATTAAGTTTTTATCAGTGAAGTGAGATTTAGGTTTGGAAGGAAAAGAAATGTGAAATTGCAACCGACGTTTGATTGTTTTGAGCATGGCACCTACTTCATGTTGAGAGGTGTTAATGATAATTATATAATTATTTATTGTTTAGGTGATGATATTAACATATTGGCTCTGCTTCCTCTCAAGCTAATAATAAATTCTAAGTACTTGGCTAATGACTATGTATTTGGCCAATAGACAAGAAAATTTTATGAAGAGCAGAAACAGCAATAGCAGCATAGCAGGGAAAGAATTGAAGAAATATATATTAAAGGGAAACATCACATATCCTTTCGTAAACTTTGTAAGCTCATATACAAAACACTGACACCAGAGTCTGCAGAGTAAATGTAGAGCTTGGGTTCAACAAGCATTTTAAAAGAGACAAAATGGTTCATCTAACTAATAGGATTTTGTTGTTGCTTGTGTGTACAGTACAATTACATTGAGTCAGGGTCAACACATAGCTGACACTCCTGAGGGTTTTTGAAGACAGTAAAGCTCACAGGAGGAGATTGCTCACCTCTCTCACACAGAATAGCTGGAGGTTAGAACTGCAGATCTTTAGTTTAGTAGTCCAATTCCTTACCACTAAACCACCAGGGTTTCTTATTTTGAAATTAATTCCCACATATCTTTATTCATAGAATTAAGATAAAATTATTAAAGAGAAACCAAGTACTATATATGTCTTATTAAAGGGGGGAAAGGTACACAGAAAGTGGCGATTTGATAATTCGTGTAAGGTATAAAACTGAAAGCTTGAATTATAGCATTAAGGAACAGATGAATCAGATGAATTGAAACAAAACAACAGGGACTAAATTTAATGGGAAATATGTTCAGTGTATTAATTTTCTAATTCAAGTTAAACAATATAAATTATGTGAGTTATTTTCTACCATTCATGCTAATTTCATTGGCATAAATTTTCAGGTATTTCTACACCAAAACCAAATGAACAATTATAGGAAATAATGTAAAAATGTGTAGTTTTCTTGATTAGAGATGTATAATGAATACAAACTCAAAGTATAGCATATATATATAATCATGCTGTCCATAGGAACTTTTACTTAAGTATGATATTCCTAACAATAGTATATCAAATAAATACATTTTGAACTGTGTCTGATATCCCATGGAGTGAGTATTGTATAATCATTTTGTTACAGTGTTACAGATTAGATTATTAACATAATAATGTAAACATAAAGTTACTCTTTATTGACTAATCATAATTTTTTGTGGCTCTTTCTCAGCTCTATTTAGTATATGAACAAATTATTCCCTGTTGAAATCAACTAAGGAATAGGTTGATTATTCATCTAAACTATAAGGACTTTTATTGAAGAGCATTACATACTGTTTCAAAATTCTCAATAACTTTTAAGAAAAATGTCTATTTTATTTTCTTGATTGATAATTGTCTTTTTAAAATCTGCTTACCATTAATCATATGTACAATTAAAACAGCAAAGTCAACCTTGAATTGGTCTCATTTTTGCATTATGCCCACTGTATAAAAGCTGTAATTTTACATTGTATATAATAATTGAAATCTACAATTGATTATTTAGCATAGATCTACATTGTTATTTTTCTGAATAATGTATTTCAGTCGCATGCAAAAAGTGAAATGGATAGTAAAATACTGGTAGATTTTAAAGATACTTTTTAAATCTTTAAAATGCGAATTCATTTTATCAAGTCATTTCATTAAGCAAAAAAAAGTACATCGATTTTTTTAAGTCAGAGAATTAACTTTTAGCACTGAAAATTTGACTTTTCATATTTTCCAGACTGTAAACTCTGATGCGTGTTGACATCAATTTGAAATTATGTGGCATAGCACTAATTTCCCGTTCAGACAGGCATTTTGTTACTATTTACCATGAAAAACAAAAAGCATTAACACCATAGTTAATTGGGGGTAGACATGTGATAGAAAATGAAGATAATTTAGAAGCATTAAAGCTTTGTCAGCTGGAGCCCAAATTCCCCTCCATTAAGATTAGATAAAATGCTCTCAAGACTATAAACTGATCAAGATAACATAACAATACAAGTTACTTGATTAGATGAATGGCTGTGGAAATTGAGCAAGAAAGACAGAGGTAGCATAAAGACTCAACACACTAAACAAATACTGTATAAATGAGTTAGATATATTTTACTTATTTACAATAACATCAATATAATTATTAACATTAAAACTATATAAAGGTTTATATACAACTGACCTTTGAATAGCACAGGGGCTAGGTATATTCTGCCTTATGTCACCTTCAATTCCACACCATTGAAATCCACTTAATCCAGTTTTACTGAAGAGAGAAACTCTGCTCATATAGTTATCAGCATCAGATGGCATTTTATGTGGATACTGGCAACACTTTAATTTAGCTCACTGTAAAAGCAACAGGAGCTAAAATATGAATTGTTTAAGGATCAACTGTGTGTGTATGTATATATATATATATATATATATATATATATACACACATATATATATATGTCTCTTTTAACCATATTATTAGCTTCCAAAGATCTGGATATACAAAATCAGCATTACACAAGTAGAAAGAGGGAGAATTCGAGGTGGCTCCAAAACCCAGAGTCCCCAAACTGCTGTGGCTCTGATCATTATTTTCTGGATTCAATTGGCATGTCATTGGGCATGGTACTCAAGTAGGCCTGGGCCTTACTGGCTGGATTAGAAGCACAGCTGCAAACTCACGGACTTGGCAAAGGGCAGTCTGTGGAGGCTGCTGCCAATGCCGATGTCTCCACAGCTTCCCCTATTCCCTACACACCCTCTGCCACCGTTCAGACGGGGGGAAAAATCCCAGTGAACTGAATGATGACCTAGAGGTCTTGGAATCTATAATCTAAGGCAAAGGGTTCAGTAGCTTGGATTTCAGAGGAAGAGGAAGTGGACATCTCCTGCTTCAGCCTGCAGGCCCTGAATCACCCCAATACCCTTTCTGATGTAGGAAGGACATGGACCATTCAGGCCATTTGAATAGAGGAGAGCAGAGCAATGACATCATCCCACTCTCTAGGTTCCTCCACTCACAAGTGGCCTCTTCTCCAGGAGGATTCTTCCATATCGTCCTCTTTGGGGGTCTTTCATAGGAACAGCTGCAGCGCTGGTTTATTCAGATGAGACCAGCGATAGGCCTTTCCATTGTATTGAAATAAATGATGCTTCAGTTGCTAGCATGAGAGATAGGTAGCTTTGTTGGCCAAGGGCTGAACTCTGAGAGGAAAGCTAGCCAGAGAGATAGATAGTAATTTTTACTGCTGTTACAACCTGGAGATTTAGGATAGGAGACGGTCATTAAAATCAGGAGTCAATAGAGACTACTTGGTGAAAACAATTTCTTTCCCCAAAAAATGCATATTAAGCTGGTAAGAAGCTCTGGTTGATCAGTGGGTCACGTGTTCGACTGAAAACCAAAGGATCTGTAGTTTTAATCAATCTATCAGCTGTTCCTGAGTGAAAAATATGCAAGTGTGCTTCTGTAAAGATGACCACCTTGGAAATACTATGGATCAGTTCTACTCTATCCTTAAAGAGTGCTGTGATTCCAAATCTACTCAGTAGCAAGGGTTTTATATAAAACCAAACCCTCTCCTGTACTCTGTTCATTATAGATAAGTTGTTTTGCTCTCAAGTAGAAACTGATCCATAGCTTCAGTGGGTTTTCAGAGGCAGAGAAGCACAAGGGAAGAGTTTGCCTATCTTTCTCCACATGCAGGTGATAGAGTTAAATCACATCCTTGGGATTTCAGCAAAGCTTCTTAAAACTAGGCCACTGGAAGCCCCATTGCAGGTGAGTACTGTTAAGATATTTTGCTTTATTTCCCTCAGTTTTAATTCCTTGGCGCATATACATATCACTGTTATACAGTAACTATATTCAGGGATATAGATTCTTTTTTTAAAAAAAATATAATGATTTCATGAATTGTAGTGACCCTACATACAATAGTCTGAGTTCTGCTGTATCCTGTGCCAGTCTCACTGTTTGGAACACACCTACCTCTATTATTCCAGTTTCTGTGTCAGTCCATCTCATCTGAGGGTCTTCCTTTCTCTCACTGTCCCTCCATCCTGGCCACATGCCAAAATTAAGTGACAGAGAGCTTCAAAATCCTATCCTGGGGTTACCTTCTCCAGGATAAATCTGCTTGTTCTCTTGGCAGTCTATGGCATGTTCAATACTCTTCTCCAGCACCACAACTCAAAGGCATCAATTCTTCTTCTACCAACCCTAGTCACTGTCCAGCACTATTATGCATAGCAAGGAATTGTGAAGATTGTGACTGACACTGTTATGAGTAAAATTATGCCTTGGCTTTTTTATTGGCTCTCTCTGTAGTTATCAACACAATTCCATGTTCATATGTACAAATTCTCCTTCCATTTTTCTTTAAAATGGCATTATATATTTTGTCTCTCCTGATTGTGGGAATACAGTGCTGTGTTAGTAGGCAAATCGTGAGAAAATGGAATTTTAGAAGATTATAAAATAATGGAGACAAGGATTTGTGCTTGTGGTAGATAAAAATTGGCCAGAGAAACTCTGGTTGATTAGTGGTTGATATATATGTCAGATCTTGGGATTTTTGTAAATGCAACTTCAGTTAGATAAAAAGAGGTTTTGTAAAAGTAAATAACTATTTATGTAATTAGGGTTTTGAGATCAGAAGATTATCATGTATTATCTAGATGTGTCCTAAATGGCATTTTAAGACTGAGGAAAATGGAGAAAATATATATTCACATGGAAGAGAGAGGGCAGTACCAAATCAGAGTCAACAAGATGATGTAGTTAGCAATTAAGAAACTAAGACATTAGGTAGCTATCAGAAAGTGAAAGAGAAAAACTAAACAGAAAACACTGATTCTTTTTTCAGAATCCCAGAAGAAACATAGCTCTAATAATAGCATAATTTTGACCCAGCAATAATAACTTCAGACTTCTAACTTTCAGAAGGTTGAAAGAAATTTAAAAAAAGCCTTCAATTTTATACTGCCATATTTGTGATAATAGTTACATCAATCTCTAGAAATTAATTTACATGTTTCATCCTAGAACACATATTTAACATTTAAGGTTTATAACCACAAATCTGACCAAGAATTACTTGGTCAGGTTTTCTGGGAACAGAATAGTAAGTGAATTTAACCATATTTGGAATTCTAGATGATAGAAATCTAACCATATTTGGAATTCTAGATGATAGAAGAACAATACTAAGATATAAGATGGGCAATATAGTCTTGAGATAGTTGTAATGAATGCTGGAATCAAACCTGGAGGTGAAATCAGCATGGAATGAATTCTTAAAAAAAAAAACAAAAAATAAAAACAACAACAGAAGTATGGTAAGGGACTGTATTTCTCAATTAATTTCAAAATAAAAAGAACTATAGTTGACAAAAGAATTACAGTTGATAAGCAAAATAGTATCCCTTTCTTGGCCAAGGTTGTTGTTTGTTGTTAGGTGCTATCGAGTCAAACATGACTCACCTTGTTAACAACAGATCAGAACCCGGTGAAATCATGTGCCCTCTTCATCATCTCTTTGTTAAAGTTACTGTTCACGGTGTCACTGTATCTTGTTGACAGTCATCTGCTCTTTTGTTGACCCTCTGCTTTTCCTAGCAGATGTCCTCCTCCAAGAAATGGTCCCTCCTAACAATAAGCTCAAATACATGAGATGAAGTTTTGCCATCGTTGCCCATGAGCCCCTTGGTTTCACTTTCTCCAAGACATACTGTTGGTGGGGGTTTTGTTGTTGTTTTAATAGAGATTTTATTGTAAGTTTATCAAGAACTTGGATTTCCATTCATTCAATGTTGCGTATTTTCCTCCCTGCCCCTGTGCCTCCTAGTTCTTTTTTTTCTTTAGGAAAAAAAGTTCTTTCAGGAAGCTCTGGTAGTCTAGTGGCAAGAAGCTGCACTGCAATCCCAGAGGTACGTGGTTCAAATCCACGAGATGTTCTGCTGGAGAAGGAGCGACAATCTCCTCCTGTACCAGTCAGATCCAATTTGGCGGTACATGCACAATAAATAATAAAGTAAAGATGAAAAAAAAGTTCTCTCATTGTTATACAGTCCCCCCTAACCCCGACCAATTTACTATGCAGTTCTTATTCTGGACTCTTGTCACACCAATAATACCTAATTATGTATTTCTTTGTGGGGTTTTGTTTTATCTCTTACCATCGCTGGGATATTAAGTCCTTTGCTCCAACATCACTACTCAAAGGTATCAAGTCTTCCTCTGTCACCCTTATTGTGTAACTCTAAGAAGCACAGCAAATCACTGAAAAGATCATAAATTAGCTAACACAGTAGGTTGAAAAGCAAGAGTTTGAGATTCATAAGGGCAATTTTTAATTTAAATTCTCTTCAACTATGATTACAACATGTATTAAATTACCCAGTTTGTAGCTGATATAACATTCAAATTTGAATTTGTCAGGATGCAAGACTTTGTTCTCTTTTAAAAAAATGCTTATAACATTCATTTCCATATTCTGATGTTGATACAGAGTGACTATCTTCTATCACTTTGCCAGCAGTATCTATCTGAAGGTGAAAACACCTACTTAATTCAAGTTAATGTGTGAAACTGCTAATAAGCTAAGCCAATCAATACTCTGTGTTACTTTTGGCTATGTAATTGATTCAGGGATCATGACACAAATCAGGCAAACAGATATAACTTGGGCTTATGTTAGAGCTATCCTGGAATGTTAGTGTACCATTTCCTATTAATAATATATCTGGATAGGTGCAGCCTAGGGAATGGCTAACAGAGATCTTAAAACTTAGGGATGAAAATTTAAGAACAGTGGCAATACAAAGGAGATGAAAACAAAAAATGGAAGGAGAAAACTCCTCCTATATAATTTTAACCTTGGAACAGAGTTCCATAAATGCCTCCATCATTGGTCTGTTTAAGAATTCAGTAAATCATCTTGCTTTCAATTGTTCAGTGTGGGTAGCATTATTTACCTGTTTAGGAATCCATAAGGGACAAAAACAGTCACATTATTAACTACTAACCAAATGGGTAGGGAGCTCTGATGGTCCAGTTGTAATAAACTGTACTGCTGTTCCAAAGACTCACAGTTCAAATCCACAAGCTGTTCTGTAAGAGAACAAAGGACAATCTCTTCCCTTGCAATTAACTGCCTCTGAACACCCACTGGAGGGTCAGCTATGGGTAGATCCCAACTCAACAGCACACAATAACAACAACAACAACAACAAAAAGATTATTAAGCTCTGGAGGCCTAGTGGTGAAAAATTACACTGCACTCCCAATGGCATGTGGTTTGAACCCACGGGAGAAGGATGGGCAATCTCCTCCCATGTGATTTATTGCCTCTGAAAATCCACTGGACAGTCAGTTATGTGTTAGTTTTCACTCCATGGTACTCAACAACAGCAACAATGAAAGAGTTGGTGGTTCAAACCCTCCAAGAGGAACCTTAAAGAACTACATTATTCTCTACTTCTGAAAGCTCATAGTCTTGAATATGGAATAGACATTAGTTGAAATCACCTTAATGGCAACTAATAACAACACAATTTATTTATATATTCAGTAATGTATAATAGGACATTTAGGAAGCTCTAGTGATAAGAAACTTCACTACAATCCTGAGGGCATGTGGTTCAAATTCACCTTCTGCTCCATGGGAAAAACAATGGGCAATCTCCTCCCATGCATTTAACTACCTCTAAAAACACACTAGAGAGTCAGATATGTGTTGGTTCTGACTCAACAGAACACACCTCCACCACCACCACCACCACCACCACCACGACCATCACCAAACAATGGAAAGTTGAAACAGTATGGTTTAGAGCCAGGAAAGGTGAATATCAAGGTTGTACCTTATAATACATTGTATCCTATAAAATATCCAATCTATATGTTGAGCAAATCATTCAAGAATATGGACTCTATAAAGAAGAATGTGGCATTAGAACTGAATCAAGACTTATCAACAACCTGCACCGTGCAGATGACACAACCTTGCTTACGAAAAGGGAGGAGGACTTGAAATGCTTGCTGCAAAAGATCAAAGATTACAGCCTTCAATGTGTACTGCATCTCAGCATCAAGAAGATATACATCTTCACCACTGGATGGATAAGCAACAGCGTAATTAATGGAGAAAAAACAGAAATCGCCAACAATGTCACTTTATTTGGTTTTACAATCAATTCCCTTTCCCTTGATACCAACCGTCAAGAAATTAAAAGTTGTGTTGCAAATGTGCCATCAGGAACTTCTCCAAAATACTGAAGAGCAGAGATAGCAGTTTGAAGACTAAGGTGCATTTGACTTATGGACATGATGTTCAGAAAGGTGGAGGGCTGGCGAAGCAAAGGAAGACCCCAACCAGGTAAGTTGACACTGTGACTGCAGCAATGAGCTCTAATGTGTCAGGAAGTGTGAGGATGGCACAATATAGGATAGCATTCAGATAGGGTCACTATGGGTCACACTTGACTCGATGGCACCTAACAACACAATGATAATAATAGGGTAATGTTTCAAAACTTGTTAATATCATGTGCAGAAATCATTAGACTTGGATTTATAAGGTATGCATTACGTATTTGGAATGTAGTCTTGACTATGCCGATGTCTCTGTGATTGTAACTCAGGGTTAGTCCATGATGGTCCAGTCATGCTGATTACTTTTAAATATATTCTTTGTGGAAAAACAAAACCAATAGAAATCATGAAAATATAGCTTCTGCATTATTAAATGATACTGATTTGTCAAGTATTATTTTGGAAACATAGGAGCAACAAAGAAAGAGAAGATTCATTAGTCTCTTGCCATCACAATGCTAAAGGGAGTAACTTTATATGAGCACCCACTAGTTTTATAGTTGTTGTGTGTTGTTGAGTTGAAACTGATCCATAACTGACCTTACAACAGATTTTCAGAGGCAGTAAATCCACAAAATTAGTTAAATTCAACATCCTTCATTAAAAGGGGAAGAAGTAGGAAAGATTTAGATGTTAAAAGAGATTATAATTCATAGTGATTTTCTTCCTTTTATGTCTTGGTAATTGTTTAATCAGATTAATTGGAGTGATGGTAGCAGTGAACAGATATTGTTTCAAAAGACCCAGTGTGTGTGTGTGTGTGTGTGTGTGTGTGTGTGTGAAATAATCATTTTTACAAACTCATTACCTCTACTTTCACGTAGGACTCTCACAGATATCATTTAGTCATGCAAAGAAATGCTAAAACGCATATAACCCAATAAGTTATATATAAGAACTATCAAATTTTTACATAAGAGTATGTTAAATGCGTTTTAAATACAATGCATTTCAATACAAACTTTATTGATTAAAGGACAACATACCATTTAGTATTGTTGGTGCTGTCTGCCTTTGAGTCGGTACCAACTCACAGGAGACCCTCCAGTGGGTTTTGAGAGGCAATGCACAGCATGAGAGGAGATTGCCCATCTTTCTCTCATGCACCATCTGGTAGATGTGAATCGGTGCCTTTACAATGACAGCATAGCTCCTATCACCATGCTACCAGAGGTCTCTCCTTACCCACTAAACCTTATAAAATATTTAATCATGTATTATGAATTTATTAACCTTTTATTTCACCACTCAGCATTTCAGGACTTTAAAGTTATATTCCTATCAAAGAATAAATTTGAATGGCAGAAATTATAGTTACAGTAAACAGTTGTGTATAAAGTAACAAGGTAGTCGCTGAATGAACAATATATAGATATCAATCCCCTTACTCAATAAATTGCCTATAAACATAAATATATGTAATTCCACCTGAGATTGATTAAGTATATTAAACATAGATTTATTTATATAACATGTATATTGAAAATGTATATGCATTTCCTTTAGGCTAAAAAAAAAAGTTTCACCATTCTTGAATTTAAGGAGCCTGATAGTGTAAGTGTACTGTCTTTCATAATAAGTGGTCATTTGCTAATTTTCAAATAAACTTTATATAATTTCTATAAATATCTCATCTTTGTAATATAAAAAAATTATTTGAAGCTAAAAAGAAAAGTCTATTTGTAAATATTGACTGTTGTTTTGTACCATAGAGTCTGAACCAAGCCATAACTCACCCTCCTGAGGGTTTTCAGAGGCAGTTAATCTCATGGGAGAAGATTGCTCATCCTTCTCCCATGGGACAGCTGGTGGCCTCGAACCAGGTGCCTTCAGGATTGCAGCATGGTTTCTTGCTACTAGGCCACCAGAGCTCAAATATAAACTGTTGTTGTTGTTATTGTTGTTGTTAAGTGCCGTCGAGTCACAGGTGACTCATAGAGACCCTATGAACGAAAGTCCTGGACACCTCCTGTATAACTTTTGTCCTCTCTCCAGGTTCATAGGGTTTCCAGAGGCAAGCTATTATGGAAGTGGATGCCACTCCTGCTTCCAAATATAGACTACACAATTTAAAAAAAAATAGTTTAATAGTTGGCTTAACTATTTTAATAAGTAAAACAGAAGAATACTTTAAAATAGTCATATAATTTTTAAATTACAATGCAACTGACATTATAAGACACATTATTTTTGTAAGCATCATAGTAGTATTCTTATGATAATGAGATTATGTCATATTCAGTGGGGCAGAGAAGGCAAGAGTCAGAGAGGGCACCAGTTAGAGAGAGATAATAGGAAAAGAACAGTATTGACTTTAAACAGTAAGAATTAAATCCTAATCTCAGTGTGAAATTAATACTTTTGTTTGGCATGGGGCAAAAATTTTGAGTGTTTGTGTTGAGATTTGCCCATGTGAAGTACACATAACAATGACAATCTTAGAAGGGTGCTGTGAGACTTAATTAATTTCTGCAGAGAGCTACAGACATGAGAAAATGTGTGGGTAGTCTATTCAATCATTATTACTCCTCCAGGAGAGTACTTTTGATATTGCCTGGGGAAGCTGCATGGTAGACTGCCAAATTATAGAACCTCTAGAAGAACTAGAAATATCTTGTACTGAACAGTGAAACAAATAGTTTGAAGGACAAACTTTTGGAAGAAACCATAAGGAAATGAAATAGTTGGCCATTTGGGATGAGAGCAGGCATAAATGAACAAACCTTAGAGCATGGAACTAAAAAACAAAGTTTAACAGGACAGATTGGAGAGATTGGAACTCTCATCCAATGCTGGTGGGATTGTAAAATGCAACAACTACTCTTAAAGTTAGTTTTGTGTTTCCTTAAAAAGCTGAATATAGAAATTCCATATATGGCAACTATTCTACTACTAAGAATATACTCCAAGGAAATTAAAACTGAGACACAAAAGGAGATTTATGCACTATAGTTCATAGCAGCATTATTCATAAAGAAAATAATATGGAAACAGCCCAAATGTCCAAACACAATCAAATTGATTGAGAAATTTATGGAATAACAAATAGATTGGGAGATTATGGTATATTCACATGACGGACTACTACACATCACTCAGGAGCAACGATTTCAAACAAAATACTCTAACACGGGAGACACTAGAGAACATTTATACTGAGTGAACTAAGTCTCATAAGTACAACTACTGCATAAGACCATTATTGTAAAAATAGAAGCATAATTGTAAAACGTGTAGGTAAGTAAAACATGGGGGTGAGGTTAGGCAGTGGGGAAATCACCAACAGTAAGGAAATGAAAAGATGATTTGTATTGGAAAAATCTGCTGTTTGGGATCTCTCCAGAGTACTGAAAAACAACGATGTCAGTCTAGAGACTAAGGTGCGTGCACTTAATTCAGGCCATAATCTTCACAATACTTGTTATGCTTCAGATAGTTGGACAATGACTAAGGATGACAGAAGAAGATTCTTGAATATATCATGGACTGCTACAAAAACAAATAGGCCTGTCTTGGAAAGGGTGAAACCAAGTTTCTCTTTGAAAGCTAGGATTTTGAAGCTTCATCTCATACATTCTGGGTAAGTGGCCAGGACTGGTTTTGGAGAAAGACATCATGCTCAGAAGGGTGGGGGGATGGTGCAGGAGAGAAAGACCCTGGATGAAATGGATTGACATGATAACTGGAATAATGGGGATTGGTATGTTGTAATTAGTGAGACTGGCTCAGGACAGGGCAGGCTTCAGAGTTGCTATCCATAGGGTCATTATGGGTCACAGGCAACTCAACAGCAAATAACAACAACAACATATTTTAAACAAAATTAATAAGTCAAATGACAAGTTTAAGGAGAGAAATCTTCCAATTCAGATGATCTTTTCAGTTGCTTCATATACATGTGAAACTTAATTAATGAGGGAGATCAAAGAAGAATTGATTGTATTGTACTGGGGAAGAGTTTTGAACATATCACAGACTAACAAAAGGACAAATAAATCTATATTGGAAGAAGTGCGACCAGGATGCTACTTGGAGGCAAGGTAAAACTGTATTTCATGTACTTTGGTCAAGTTGTTAGGAGGTGTTAGTCCAAGGAAAAAACCATATTATATGCTGAGAAAAGCAGAAAGTCAGTAAAAGAGAAGAAGACCCTCAATGAGATGAGTTACATTTCTTTTAAAAATTAAAAAAAAATCATGCACTAAAAATGAAACTAGTTATTTAGTTATTGGGTAAGAAATGATATGTTTTATCAATAAGTTTTATGAGGATTTATTCATAGGAGAAAATATATTTTAAGAAAATTAATAAATAAGCAATAAATGAAATAATTTTTTAAGGACTACCTATCATTCAATCAGGAAAAAGGAGCTTAAAGTGATTTTGACTTTTATTTTTGAGGTAAAAATATTAGGAAGATACATTCTTCCCTTAGAAATATACAGACCATCCTTCCTCCTGAGGAAATAAAAGTCATTGCGGAGGTTGATGCTGACTTTTGATACATCCAGTATGTTAGAATTTTTTTTGTACTTTGGCATAGAATATTCTATGCCTAAATTATTAATTACACAAGTTCAAACCATAATTTGTGAGTTCTCAGCTTCTCTAATTCATTCTGGAACTTGGAGACCCTATCTCCTACAATTCAGTGCTGTGTACTGAATCCTCTTTATCACAGAGGGGACAACTACTTTAAAATATGAGCCTCGTGAAAGAATATATTTGCCTAATATTTCTGGAACAACTGGAAATTGCTTTAAAACAGTTAATTATCTTCAGACACACAACTGTGTGATTGAAATGACAACTTATAAATGATCTACCAGACTGTAAACTGACAAAAATTTTCTTTAGATGCAGTTAAATTTGCAATGACAATTTACTAGAAGAAAAAAGGTACATTTATGAAGAGCATTCTTCATTCTTATTTTTTTTCCTCTGCAATTTTTTATATCTTCCCAAATATACGCTGCCCAGACAAAATCTCTGTGTTTAAATAAATGAAACATAACTCAGACAAGAAAGAGCTCACTGAAAGGGCTTCCTTTTATAGTTTGAATTTTGTTTTCAAAGTTTCTCTGGTGGTGACAGAGAACACATATGAACTTAAAAAAATATTGCAAAGATGATCTTCTTGGATGAAAATGTACAACCCTAAGAGGGAAAAAAAATAAGACTGACATAATAAAATAAGATACTTTCTATTCAAAGCTCTTGGTTTCTTTACCAGTTTGGCTCTTCCCATAAGGGAAAGAGCTACACTGCCAATTCAAATTTGATGGCAGTTCATATCCACCAGTCCTTCAATGGGAAAAAGAGAAACCATCTTCCCCATATGATTTACAGCCTCTGAAAAACTGCTGGAGGGCCAATCATGAGTCAGTATCAACTTGATAACAAAGAACAAGAAGGACTATTATAACATAGTTATTTAAAAGTTATAGAAAATCAAAACAAGCATACAAATCATTGGCAGAAAACCCAGCAAAGTTAACAAGCCCAATGTGAGTGGAGCTGAAAATTCAAGTTCTAAATTCACCTTTATTGCCTAAAAACAAAATAAGAAAATGGGTGTGAGAAAACCATAAAAACTTGAATATTTTAAATGTAAAAAGTATCTGGGTAAATGAAAATACTTTTGTATTTATACATGACGCTTGTTTTGCTTGGTTTTGCTTGACACGTGTTTAGAATGATGTGTGTCTGCATTGTTTTCTAGACTGATAATACAGAGATAAATAAAGATCTACTTCTTGCTAACTCTCAATCAAGGAGAGAAATAAAATGCAAGCTCATAATGCTGTGACCTCGAGATGCTAAAG
This sequence comes from Elephantulus edwardii, assembly GCF_000299155.1. NCBI lineage: Eukaryota > Metazoa > Chordata > Mammalia > Macroscelidea > Macroscelididae > Elephantulus > Elephantulus edwardii. The sequence continues at coordinate 6,509,854 of NW_006399864.1, forward strand.
AGGTTCACAACTTGAAGTCAGATCTCCCCTAAAATGAGTCAATTCCATTGTAGGAAAATACATAGTTCAAACATTATCATTCTAATATTGATCACTGTCATACTTCTCATTCACCTTACAGAGAAATTCAGCAAAAACAATGTTAAGCTTTTCTTACTTTTATTGATTTCTTTTTAATCCTTGACTCTCTTGATAGAAATTAAGGAAGTGGGCTACAAAGCATGAATTGAACATAAATTTTCACTTATGCATCATCAAACTATGAAAGCTTCTGAACTACAGATTTCAATAATCACCACAGTCAGAAACTAGAAAATGTACCTCAGTACTAAAGTTTATTGGGGGGAAAAAGAAACTGTATTCCAATCTTTTCTAATTATACTTTAATTACCTAATTCACCTGTAGATGTCCACCAAGAAGGATAAACTTTAGCTCATAAGTACATAATAAATGAACAACTAATGAATGAATGAATGGTTTCATTATTACTTTTTGATGAGTTAAAGGCCAATTCCTTGGTGCTTGGTGACCTCATTTGTGGTCCCTGATAGTCCCCAACAATTTTCCCATACTTTTTCAAATAACTTTTACCTAGTTTGGCATATGATTATGACTGTTTTCCATAAATGGGTTTTATTAATTTGTTGATATTAAGATGTTTTTTAATGATGTAAGACCTCAGTAATTTAATTAAGAAACTTCCTCCTGTCTCATGCTGATTTCAATCACTTTCAGGCCAACTGCGCCATAGGGTGTCTGAGCTGGGACCATTCAGAAGCTGGACTAGCTTCTCAAGGCTCTTAATCACCAAACTTTTGGCTAGGCTCATTGCTATTGATGTGAAAACAGTTCATAGCTGACCCTTCACTGGGTATCAGAGACTGTAAATAACATGAGAGGAGATTGTGCATTTTTCTCCTGCAGACTACTAGTGGATTTGAATTGCCAGGGAGGAACAGTTTTTACAGCTCAGCTGTCCATGGACAGCTCTAATAGCAAACGGTTACCTTTTAGGACCACTCACAAACTCCTAAGCCCTCTTTTATGTAAATTCACTCATATTACTCCACCTGCCTACCTGCGTGCCACTATGGAATCTTAATATCTCAGTGACTTGGTATCTCAGTGACTTGGTATCTCAGTGACTGAAGCTGCTCACTGCCTTCTAAATGACATATTCTCTTCTCTATTTTAATGCTTTTGTGTAAATTCCCTTCAGCTTGTAGTACGAGATCTGTACTTGGCAAATGTTTGTTCATTCTTCAGTTTTCCACCCAGAAAGGAAATGTAGCCTTTTCGCAAATGAAATGGCATGATTAATTATTTCTCTTTGAGATTGTCTTTGTTGTTCTATAGAGTTTAGTTAACCCTGTAATGCTTTAATTATCTTTATATTTATTACTTTTGTTGTTCTATAGAAATAGAAGTTAACATTTTCATTTTATAATCCTAGTATAGTGGTGGGCTATAAAATTGATGAAATAGTAAATGAATGTTTTTGTTAAGAAAATATAATGGAAGAGAATCACTGAACTCCTGGCAGAATGTACTGAAGCAAAATAGTATTTTTGTTTATTTGTCTCAAATACATGTTGAGTCAACTTTATGGAACTTGTTCCCTTTAAAATTTTGGAAAGTACTTTTTTTTTAATAGCTACAGCATGTACTGTCTATAAAAATAATGAATGAATAAATAAGGAAACTTTGGGTTAAATTAAAATTTAGGAAAGATAAAATTTGAAGTACGGCAAAAGAATCAACTGAGTATAGTATTGTTGTTGCTGTTTGTTGTTGTTGTTATGTACCATTGAATGGAGATCAACTCCAAACTAAACCTCCTGTGACGTTTTCAAAGGCAGTTAATGACGTGTGAGCTCACTGCCTATCTTTCTCCTGTGGAACAGATGGTGGAAACAAGATGTCTTTGGGTTGGCAGTACAACTATATACCACTACATCACCTAGCACAACTTAGTTGAAAGGGGGCAGACAGATATGAATTAGAAAAAAAAATGCGTACAATAGAGTGAATTATATTCAGCTAACACTTATTTATCCATTTGTCCTATTGTAGTGTCTTGCTTGTTTTATGAAACTGGAGGCTATGCAGCAGAAATTTAAATACTGTCAGGGTTCCCCCACTGTGGAAAGGCTTCAATAGGTTAAAAGTGTGGGATGATACAAATTAAATGGAAATTACACATATGACATTCTTTGACAGCTCAGCTGTCTATGGACTATACCTCTAATACCAAATGCTTACCTTTTAGGACCACTCAAAAACTCTTGAGCCCTCTTTTATGTAAATTCACTCATATTACCCGACCTGCCTATCTACATGTCTCACACTATCAAATCTTAGTATCTCAGTGACAGGAAGCTGTCACTGAAAATTACATGTATGACAGCAAAATATTGTCCAGCACACCACAACGCTGGACTATGAGTTCTTGGGCTGGAAGGCACTGAACAATAGCCAGCAACAGATTAAAATATGCCAACAATCACTACAACGGTGCAAGATCAGGCAACAAGAATTCTATGTGTAATGTAAGCAGCTCTGGTGGTGTCATGTGTAGTTAGCAATCCATGAGCTTCTCTATTGGAAAAGGGCGGGCAATCTTGTCCTGTAAAGATGTATAGCCTCAGAAGTATTTTTGGAGGGTCACTATGAGTCAGAATTGACTGGGCACCAGTGAGCAGAAGTTTACGTAAGGTGGTCAGGAGTAGTCGTTACCTCAAGGCAACTACCAATAGTAACTGCGAAGTTCTGAGAAGTTGAAAAGATATTAAACTTGGTGGAATATCGAATACATAACCCCATTTGGGGACATGCCCAATTCATTAACCTGGATATCTAAACTAAAGCTCAGGGTTTATTTTAGTTGTTGTTGAAATGATCTTTTATTTAATGATCACATTTTTATTACTCATAGTGTTTGATGCTTTACAATGATTACTACACAAAGGCTGTTTATACTGAGAGAGGATGGAGAACTGCACTAGCCGTAAAGACTGAAAGGAAAGAGTGTCCGTGCTGGTTACCACACATCCTGGATTGCTCTGAACAGTTTCCGTGTATGCCTATTGTGCTACTGCATTTATTAATAGCATCTCATACCATCCTTAGAAGTGTCCTGGTTTGAATAATAAATTATATTGTCAACTTAACAATAAAAGGAAAGAAAAATGAGACTGATAAGACACATAATAAAGCTGAAAGATGTGCTAAAACAAATTTAGATATTATAACAGCTCACCCCAATCCCTTAGCACTAATATCTGAGCTTCTAAAGGAATATTTGACTGCATATCTCATTTATGTAATTTAGGAATGTGGCGACAATGAGAAAAATCCTTTCCTGACCTTTTCAAGTAATGAGTTTATGAATCCATTAATGTGGCTTACATTTTAACCGATGAAGAGCTCTATTGCAAATTAAAACACTTAATGTCTGAAAGAGATTATTTATTAATGTAAATCATTGTCTAAACCCATCTTCTATTCTTAGAACTATGATTACATTCTGATGATATTTTGATTGATAGCTGGGTGAAAAATTGTCTTGCTAAGTAATGAACATGGATGTGAACTGACCTTGGTTTACAGGTTGTGTATCATTTCTGTAGATGAAAGTGGAGGGAAATAAGACAAGCATCATAACTGAGCTGATTACATTGGAATCTGAAGCCTATTTCTGAAGTACGAAGGCAATCATAAATACAAGTTACTAGACACACATTTCATAAGTTTGATATTTTGACATAAAAGATGGACTAAGTGGTTCTTTCAAAGTAGAGAATATAAAAGATGCAACTCATTCATGCTATTATAGAGGTCATGAAGGACATAAGGATGCCACACCAATCTAAAAATACTGAAATTTTATTATAAATTTATTTACTACTGAATTGACCACATCTATAATTATCCTTATTAAGAAATCTAAGCACACTTACTGCTTGTAAATAGCTTTTTCATACAAAAATTTTGGCAAAGAAAACATTGCAAATCTTGGAGAAGAATCATGCCATAATAGACTGACTCTTCAGAAGAGAATTTGCATCTCAAAAGTTTGAGAGACCATTGGGAAAACTGAGGAAGCTCTTTAATATTGCTTTTTTAAAAGGATAATGTCAACATCATCATGTTACGAAAGTCATATGAGAAATTCAGAATGTTATACTTGGCATTTACTGTCTTCATTTAAATATTTAAAGAAAAATCAGCATTCTTTGCATATTTTCATGAGGATTGCACTTTTATAATAAGAATATAAATTAGGTTTTAAATTGAGTACAACACATCTATTTAATTTATGCTGAACCTCAAGTTAAAGAGTTATATAAATCTTCCTATCAAAATCCTATGTATTTCTTTCAGTGATCATTTACTGGAGAATTTGGACAGTTTTAAGTGAATTTAATAGTAATACATTCTTTCCAATATCTGTTGTCTTGAAGTTGGAATACTTCTGATAGATTTTTAAATCATTTACTTAATGGATATCACTTGAGTATCCAGCTACATATGGTTCTTTTTCCGTGAGCTTGTGTCATCAGGATCAGAGGAAGACTCATTAACAAACTACCTTATGCAGATAACAACCTTGCTTGCACAAAGTGAGGAGGACTAGAAAAGCTTACTGTAGAAAACATTACAGCTTTCAATATGGATTATATCTCAGTATCAAGAAATCATATATCCTCAACACTGAAGGGATAGAGGACATCAAGATAAAAAAAAGGTTGAAACTGTAAACGTTTTCATCTTACTTGGATCCACTATCAATACCCTGTCAATAAGCTGTCAGAAGACCAGGAGATGTATGTATTGGGAAATTCTACACTAAGAGTCTTCTCTCAATTACTGAGGAATTTGAAGACTAGGGTGCATCTGATTTACGCCATAGTCTTTTCATTCATTGGCTATGATTTTAGAACTGGAAAATGAATAAGGATAACAGAAGAATAATTGATCCCTTTGCATGATGGTGTTGGACAGAGTACCTGATATCCCATGAACAGCCAAAAGAACAAGCAGATGTGTCTTAGAGAAGGTAGAGACAGCGTGCTCCTTGGAAGCAAGAATGGCAAAGCTTCTTCTCATATACTTTTGGCATATTTCTAGGAAATGAAATTCCTTGGAAAAGGACATCATGCTTGGAAAGACAGAGGGGTCAGCGAAAGAAAGGAAGCTCTTCAAAGAGATAGATTTATACAGTGACTGTAGAAAAGGGGTCAAGTATACCATAGATAATGAGGATGATGCAAGATAGGATAGGGTTCAGATCAGTTGTTCATAGGGCCCCTACGAGTTGTATGTGACTCAAAAGCACCAAACAACAGTTATCAACAACAACAATTACAAGTTTGCAGTACTTGAAAAGCTTTCAATATAGATGGAAAAAAATTTCAGTGGAATAAATATGAAATTATGCTCCATGCTAAAGATGCAAAGATGAAAGGTTAAGTTCTATACAAATATATTTTGTTGGTTAGTTTTTTGTATTTTTGGAGGAATGGTAAGAGAAGTCTTAAAGGAAGTATACAATTTGGAATTTATAACTTAGTTTAAATTAACTTTCATGTTTATTTAAATAGATCAAGGAGTTTAAACGTAATCGATTCCTACATGTGATTTCTCACTCTGTAATATATAGTGTTCTATACAATTTTCCATCTCCATAATATTGAATTCTCTGTATTATTTTTTCATGAAACCTGAACGTGAATTCAAAAGTGATCCAACTTTGATCCAACATCTCGTAGTCATTTATTACTATTAGCAAAGCAACTCATTAAGGTCCAAATTTGAGAACAGTTTTTGTGTTGATGTATGATCTAGAAATTCTATATACAGTTGTATATTTAATTTCTGCACACTATAAAGTTTTTGGATTGTGCTGTGAGAAAGTCTTTGATACAAAAGGGAAAAAAATAAACTTAGTATTTGAAGACTAATTTCACTAAAGCCTATTTATCTCAGAAAACCTTTTTAACCTCGCTGAGTATAAATTTCTCTCATATAAACTGATGTTGTTATGTTATTCACCTGTGACTCATAGTGACCCTATGCATAACAGCTCTTAATCCTGCCCTGTCATGAGCCAGTCAGTCTCACTGACTCCGATACACATAATTCCATCTCCCCTGTTATAGTGTCTATGCATCTCATCCAGAGTCTTCCCCTTCTGTGCTGTCCCTCCACCCTTCTGAACATGATGTCCTTTTCCAGGGACTGATCCCTTCTGGCCACATGTCCTGAGTATATGAGACAGGGTTTCAAATTCCTTGCCTCCAAGAAGAATCTTGGTTTCACCCTCTCTAAAACAGACCTAGAAAATAGAAAGATTAAAAGTAGTGTTGTGTTCTCAACAACATCAAGAAAAAAAAAGGTACCACTGGTCCAAATGGCAGCATCATAAAAGACGGTGACGAGGTTGAGAGGAATACATGTTTATGCCTACATGAGTGACAGAATGAAAATGATATTTGAAATGCAAATTAAATCTTAGCAATCACAAACAAATTTTGAACAGTAAATAATTTAAAATAGTTTCTTCATATTGTAAAGAGTATGGCAGTAATTGAAATGTATATTCTTACAGAGATGAGTACTGAAAGTGGAAGAGCACGTGTCAACAATCTGCGTTATGTGGATGACACAACCCTGCTTGCTGAAACTAAAGAGGACCTGAAGCGCCTGCTGCGGAGTGTCAAGGACTGCAGCCTACAATATGGATTGAGGCTCAATGCCAAGAAGACAAAGATTCTCACCACTGGACCAATTGGCAGCATCAGGATGGATGGTGAAGAGATTGAGATTGTCCACAGCTTTAGTTTGCTTGGCTCCATAGTCAACAGTCTTGGCACCAGCAGCCAAGAAATTGAAAGGCGCATTGCCATGGGAAAGTCTGCTGTTAGGGACCTCTCTAAAGTACTCAAGAGCAATGGTGTCTCTCTGGAGACTAAGGTGTGTCTGATACAGGCCATGGTCTTCACAATCACTTGTTATGTGTCAGAGTTGGACAATGACCAGGGAGGATAGAAGGAGAATTGATGCCTTTGAGCTGTGGTGCTGGAGAAGAGTATTGAGAATACCATGGACTGCTAGGAAAACAGACAGATTTGTCCTGCAAAGGGTTAAACTGGGTGGCTCCTTGGAGGCAAGGATTCTGAGGCTCCATCTAGCATACTTTAGACATGTTGTGAGGAGAGACCGGTCCTTAGAGAGGGACATCATGCTTGGGAGGGTGGAGGGACGGCGCAGGAGAGGAAGGCCCTCTATGAGGTGGATTGATTCAGTGACTGGGATAATTGGGATGGGAGTGTCAGAGTCAGTGCGATTGGCACAGGACAGAGCGGAGTTTAGGCTGTTGTACATAGGGTCGCTATGAGTCGCTCGACGGCACATAACAACACTTAGAATTTTATGCTCCAAATTGTAGTCTAAGTATTGTAATATAGTTAGCTAACAAAAATTTACTGCTAATAAGCTATTTTTGTTTTTGTTCCTGTTACTATGTGGCAATGACTTGACAGTACATATCTACTTTTTTAGAAACCTTAATTAAATGTACTATATAAATCCCTTATATTTATCATTGTTATATTTTAAAACAAGGACCTGAATATTCTTATATATTTAGAGTATTTATAAGAATGAAGAAATGGCAATTTGCATTGTGCTAAAAGGCAGGAAGGAGAGAGGAAGGAATTAATGAGTAATTTCTCTTTAAATATAGGGGTTTATCTTGTTTTGTTTTCTGAAAATACAAAACTGTGAAGGCTGCTTACTGATGTGCAACTTTATTCAACATATAAAAATTGAATTGAACTTTTAAATATGTGTTTATTTAAGAGAAAATAAACACTTTACACATGTCATATGCTTTTCTTAAAAATGTTTGCTTTCATAGAAATAAAATCATTGTGCAAACAATTGGTTCAATTTTGTATACCTCCTGGAATATGCCAGTAAAGCAATTGTCTGCTTTTTTTTTAGCTTATTTGATTAAAAACAAATGGTTAAACATATAAGATATACTGATATGCAAGAAAGTAGATTTGATATAACTGCCAGTTAAAATAATTTCCTGAAGAGAATTTAAATCTATGCAACGCTCTATTCGGTCTTCTTATTTTATTACAGTTGACTAACCGGAATCTTTTCAGAAAGGTTATCAGCTAATGGGAGAGAACCAAAGTGGAATGGGACTTATCTCAGATGTACTTTAAAAAATTTTGTTGTTGAATACCAACAATTTCTTCAAACCAAAATGAGGCTCTCATATGCTAAAAGACTCTAGTTGAAGGAATATCATTGGTCCACTAAATAGAATGTAATAAATTCTAACTAGAAAGAACACATATAAATATTATCAGGTCATGACGAATAATGTTCTTGCTTAATAGTCAATATAGAAATGTTATGCCATTTTAGGTTAAATTAGATTAGTATCTATACTTTATGGTTTATACTAAATTTTATTTCTAAGTATATATTTTTTGAAAAATATGAGTGTTGTTTCTTACTACTAAAACCAGTAGTTATAATATACTGATGGAAACAGCTGTTGTTGTGTATCACTGAGCTGCAATTGACCCATAGCCTATCCTCCAGAGGGTTTTTAGAGAGGGTTAATTGCGCTGGAAGAGATTGCCTATCTTTCTCCAGAAGAACAGCTGGAGGATCTAAACTGCATACCTTTGGGATTGTGACACAGGTTCTTACCACTAGCTCTTGGAGACAAGTCGAGCTCCCTCATGGAAACAGTAATTACTAAATCAAATAACGTATTACACTGGGGGGGGGGGTATCTGCTCCAAAAGACACCTTTAACATGTTCAAATACAAAGGTGTTGTTTCAAGGACTAAAATGCACCTAATTCAATCCTGATATTTAAAATACATTATAGACATGAATATTTGGACAATCATTAAGAAATCTGAATAACAACTCATGCATTTGTATTATGATGATGGTGAAGAGTACTGAATACCTGTCATGCTTGGGAGAGTGAAGGGACAGCACAAGAGAGGAAGACCCTCAATGAGGTGAATTGACTCAGTGACTGGGTTAATGGGAGTCACTGTGTCAGAGACAATAAGATTGGCACAGGATAGAGAAGAGTTTAAGCCTGTTCTATGAGTCACAAGCAACTCGATGACACATAGCAATGGCAACAACAACACACTACCTGAAGGTTGAAATATAATTTGGAAGCAGTATAGGTATAATGATCCTAGTAAAAATTTTTGCTGAGTCTTCATATCACATATTTTGGATATGTTATCAAAAGAATAAATCCCTATAGAAGGATTTATTTTCTGCTTGGTAGAGAGCATAAAAGAAATGACTCTCAACTAGACAGATTAATACAATGGTTGCTGCAGCAACGGGCTCAAATAATTCAATAATTGTGAGAATGGTGCAGAATCAGGAAATATTTTCTTCCGTTACATATAGGGGCACGATGAATCTGAACCAAGTTGATATCACTTGATATGCTTTAGACATGTTACCGGCAGGGAGCAATCCCTAGAGACGGACATCAAGCTTGGTAAAGCAGAGAGGCAATAGGTTCAAATACAGAAACAATTGTGAGAATGACACAGGACCTGGCAGTATTTTGTTCTATAAATCATTAGGTCATAGTGAAAAGAAGTTAACAAAATGAAAGAAAAAAAATAGCTTCCCAAATATAGAAAGCATCACAATTTAACAAAGAATAGGTAGGGCATGTTGTAGGACAGGTTATCAGGATGATCTGGAGAGAGAAATTGACAAAAGGCACTTGGACTTCAAAAAGAAATCATTTAACTGTATCTCTTCTTTAGAAACAAACTCTGAAGATAATATGTGTGTGAGATTGGGATATAGGAAGATGAAGAGAAAGTAAACAGAGCTGTTATGGAGGCAGCTCTGGAAAGGTGCAGCCAAAACATTCTGCAACAAATTGGTGATTTATAAACCTGTTACACTTAATATTAAAATCGTTGTTGTTGTTGCTGTTATGTGCCATCGAGTAGCTTGCGACTCATAGCGACCCTATGTACAACAGCCCTAAACCCTACTCTATCCTGTGCCAATCGCACTGTCTCTGACACTCCCATCCCGATTATCCCAGTCACTGAATCAATCCACCTCATA
>NW_006399864.1:6521490-6553924 GCF_000299155.1 Elephantulus edwardii
TGGGATAATTGGGATGGGAGTGTCAGAGACAGTGTGATTGGCACAGGACAGAGCGGAGTTTAGGGCTGTTGTACATAGGGTTGCTATGAGTCGCAGGCGACTCGACGGCACATAACAACAACACCAACATGAGATACAATCCATATTGAAGGCTGTATTCTTTGATCTTTTGCAGCAAGAGGTCCAAGACCTCATTTTCAGCAACTGGGATAATCGAGATGGGAGTGTCAGAGACAGTGCGATTGGCACAGGACAGAGCAGAGTTTAGGGCTGTTGTACATAGGGTCGCTATAAGTTAAAAGCTACTCGACGGCACATAACAACAACAACAACAACAACAACATATCTTACCTGGAGCTACAATCAACATCCTTGGTACCAGCAGTCAAGAGATCAGGAGATATATTGCAAGGGGAAACTCTTTAGTTGGGGACTTCTCCAAGTACTGAGGAGTAATGATGTCAATTTGAGGACTAAGGTGTACCTGATCCAGGCCACAATCTTTTTATTTTTTATGCATCTGAGAGCCATACAATGACTAAGAATGAAAAGTATTGAAGAATAAGAATAATAAAAGTATTGATGCCTTTGAGTTGTTCTGTTAGAGAAAAGTATAAAATATCTCATGGACTGACAAAAAGAACAAATGTATATCTTGGAGAAAGTGCAGTCAGAGTGATCCTTGGAGATAAATGATAAAGCTCTATCTCATATATTTTGAACATATTGCTACTCCTTGGAGAGAAACATCATGTATGGAAAGGTGGAGGGTTGCAAAGAGACCAAATGGAATGGGACAGTGGCTGCATCAATGGGCTCAAGTGTATCAGAGACAATGAGGATGGTACAAGATAGGGCAGGGTGCAGAGTTATTGTTTACAGGGTCACTATGCGTTATACTCGATGCCACCAAACAAAACAGGAACACAATCCTTACAATCTCTACAATATACATGTTCATTAACACAGTCATTGAGTCAATTGATCTCATTGCGAATCTTTCTCTAAGTCTCCATTTTTCTAAGTAAGATATCATGCACACTACTCTGAAAATTATCTCTTTTATGTCTAGATCATTTCCGTTCGTCCATGACCCACATAATGCCCTCATTTGTTTTGAGTTCAACATTATCATCATTCTTCCTCATCCCTTTTTTCTTTAAATATTTTATTTTATACTACTTTATTTTTAAAAGTTCAAATACATTGTTTTTCACACTGCATATTTCCCATTTATCTATTCCTGCCTTCATTGTATTTTTTGGGAAAATTCTTATTGCTTAAGTTCAACTTTCAATCTCCTCCAAACAAGTACCATTGAATTAAATGTGGTTTAGAAAACAAATGTAAATTATCTAGACTGCCTCACAGTTTAAGCTTATAACCAATAAGCCCCAAAAGGCCTTAGCTCTTCCAAGGCAAACATTTTTATATCCCTGATCTATCAACTTTCTATTTTCGTAAATGACTTTTTTTCCAAGTAACTGTTTTCTCCCAAGATTGTCGACATCTCCTTCCTTTTCTCACTTTTGAAGATATATATCTTTCTTCTCTAGCTGATAATACCTCAATCACCAGAAGGTAGAATGAAAGAATGGTGGGAGGATGCGTGTCTGTTTCAGACAATTACTTAAAATAGGAGTGAATAATCAATGGGCCATGAACTAAATCCAGCCTCCAGTAGTGAGTACTTGTTACAGAGACTGTATGGTTCACAAAATCTAAAATATTTGCTATTTGGCCCTGAGAACTTAGACCTCACCATCAACCCTCCCCCATAAATGTGTTCTTCTCAGATGATTATTTTATCACTGGATAAAGTATGCTTGGTGAAAATAAAAGGAAGTTCGTAATTTTAAGGTTTTATAAAAAATGCTTTTCACTACCATAATTTTCACCACTTTGTTCTTGAGATAAAGTAACCTCAATAAATGACATGGCCATATGTCTTACCTCATTTAATCATATGTCTCCCTTGTCAGTGGTTGCCTTGTCCTTAATCTTATCTGAGGTTAATAACTCAAGTTGTTTACAAAATAATATTTTTTGTTACCTTTTCATGAAGTCACTCCAGGATTTTTTTTTCCATCATCAGATTTGCTGATGAATTAGACATGGTGGAGCTTGAAAAAACAGAGGAGTTAAGAACACTTTCAAGGCATTTCAACCAAACAAGGTAAAGGTATAGTGAATTTGGAATGGGGGGGAAAACCCAACTTCTCATAATTCAGTAAATTCCTAATATTAGTTACCAAAACGGAGAAGAAAGTTAAGTATGTGATGCTAAATTTGTGAATATCAAGTTCAGGGAAAAGACTGAGGCTGGATATAGACATAGTGAACTTAGTAAGCAAAGAAAATATTAAATAGGATGAGATATGTAGTATGGTAAAAAGAAAACTCTGAAACCTTTTTATAATTTAAAAGTTAAACAGTCTTTACAAAAGAAAACAGAGAAAGAGGCCAGCCAGCAAGGGTATAGATAATTTCAGAGAGTTCTATGGCACAGAAGTAAAATGAAAGTATTTCAAGAAAGAAGGAAGGCATGATCAATTGTGTCAAATGCTGCTGAAAGGACAAGAAGACAAGGAAGACAAGCGCTGACAAATTACAGTAGGATTTAGCAATACGATGATCAATGGTGACTTTGAAGGACACCATTTCACTCGAAGTAGTAAGGAAAAAAGTTCTAATTGGACTAGGATAGCAGATATGGTGACATCAAATACAGGGTGCTTCTCTTCCTTTTTTTTTTTTTCATTAAAGTTCTTCTGTAAAAGTGAACTGGAAATTAGTAAAAGATATTAATTCACAAGTTTAGAAAATGCAATTGATTTTGTAGGGAAGAAAGATACTGATAGTCAAGGAGTCAAGGATATTCTCAGGAACACTTGGGATCTCAGAAGAAATTGTTATGCTACCTTCCTGGGTTGGAAGCAGGAGTGGCATCCACTTCCTAAACAACATGCCTGTGGAAACTCTTATGAACTTGGATAAATGACGATAGAAAAAGGCTTCAGGCTTTTTGTTCATAGAGCCACTATGAGTTGTGTTTGATTCAGCAGTAATCAACAACACTACCACCTTCCTGGGAGCCTTAACCTGAGAACAGGGGTTTTGTTTCAGCAAAGCTAGCTACCTCTACTCAAAGATGGCATTAAAAAATAACCCTGCTTCAAGCGATCTGTTGGCTTATACTTAATATATTAACAGTGTATTAACAGAAACACACACACACGTACATACAAGTGTGCAATGAAGCCAGTAGTTTTACACAAATATTATGCACAGAAGTAACTTTTTTGTAGCTTCATACAACACAGAAAAAGATGGACTATGGATAGAGAAAATTTTGATAATGCCATATTGATTTTTGACAACTGAGACAGTGAAGATTGCAATTTGATTTTTTTGCAATATCATATGACATTTCCTCCACCTATTTGGGATGTAAAATTTATACTGAATAAGAAGAAAAGTTATTTTCTTTGCATCCTGCTAAATAAATGCTTCAAAAATGACTTAAGTCATTAATATAATTTAATTATGTGGGATATACTGTTGAATTGAAAAGTGTTGCATAAGCTATATGTCTAAAACAATATAAAATAAAAATAGATATGTGAATAATTGATTTTATATTTGCATGTCTATGAAATCTGTATAATTTTGTTCAACTGGGAAAGTAAAACTTTATTCAAGGAAAAAAACATTTGAGAGGTTGCCATGGAAATAGAAAAGAATATGAAAAAAAATGTCAAATGTAAAAAAATGAACAATAGCCTCTGATTGTTACAAAGGAACAAGGTAAGCCAACTATTTCTCGAAGTTTGAACTTTGATTGAGGGGTTAAATAAGCAAAATAAATATCAAGAATGGGAATCACTTGGCCTTATATCCTTAAATATCCACCTAACAAATGAATCACCTGCTGTGCTTTAAAAATACACTGAGTAAAATGAATCTAATTTCCAGACAATTATCTATTTGGAAGGTGACAAATTCTACAATAAAATATCTCAATTATCTTACTTAATTTTTGAAATATAGAATACATATATAACTGTTTCATCTTCATTAATAACAGTGAAACTTAATAATTTAATTAATAACTTGTATGCCATTATAAAAATACTATGATGATTCTAGAATCTATATGCATATATGCCTTTTAATTTCCTTTGCTATTTGCACTGGAAAAATCTGCAGTTAGGAACCTTTCCTAATTATTGAGGAATAGTGATGTCCGTCTAAAGACTAAGTAAATCGTGTCTTATTCAGCCATAGTCTTTTCAATTACCAGCTATACATCTGAGAGCTGGACAATGAATAATGGTGACAGAAAACAAACTGACGCCTTTGATCTGTGGTGTTGGAGAAGAGCACAAAACACCCCATGAATGGCCAAGAGAACGAACAGATGTTTCTTTGAGGTGGTGCAGCCACAGTGCTCTTTGTAGGCAAGAATGATGAGGCTTCGCCTCATCATTCTTTGGACATGTTGCTAGGAAGTGCTATTCCTTGGAGAAGACATGATATTGGGAAGGATGGAAGGTTGACCAAGGAGAGGAAGACCCTCAACCAGGTGGATTGATACCAGTGCCTGGAATGGGCTCCTGTGTCAGGAAGTATGAGGACGGTGCAGGTTAGAACAGTATTCAGAACTTTTGTTCATAGGGTCACCATGTGTCATGCTCGATGGCACCTAATTACAAGTCAGAAAATACTCAAGGCTGACTTTCCAATTGGTTTTCAGAGGCAGTAAATTGCTTTGGTGGAGACAGCCCATCTTTCTTTCATGAAGTAGCTGGTGGTTTCAAACCATGTGCCTTTGGGTTGGCAGCAAAACTCCTAACCCCTAAGCCACCAGAGCTTCCTAAATTGATCCTGAGAGCCATGACTTGTTTTAAAGACACTTCTTTATGTAAAACAAAAAAAAAGTATTACTTTGTGTTCTCCAAATCCTTATTTTAACAATTCTACCACCATGCTCAATTCACCAATGAGGTCTATAATGAATGAACAAATCCACCACTACATTTCATAGCACCCCTTTTAAAAAACCATGCTCCTCCACAATGCACCTACAACTGGTGGTACTTGAAAATGGACATCTAATTGACTATAAACATATCAGTCTATAATAATAGTAGTTTTATTAACCACCCACAGCTCCCTAAACTTTGCTGTTTATTTTCTAAGTGCCAACTCAGTTTGCTTTATAACAATACTAAGAAGCAGCTCTTTTAATCTGTTTTAAAGTTGAAAGACTTGAAAGTTACTGATTATAAGTAATATTCCCAAGATTTCACAATTACGTCTGTCTACTAGAAGTAAAACAAATAATAGTCCATAAAACCACTTCTTTTTTATTTATGCTACCTTTTTAAGTGACTATGCTACATTTTCAGTGTTGTCAAGTTAGAAGTGACTCATGGTTGACCGTCCCCTTGATTTTCAAGACTGTAATTCCTAAGAGAGGAGATACTGGATTCAAACCACCAGGTGACATGAACTTTGTTACACTGCTATTGTTGTTGTTAGGTGTTGTCAAGTTCAGCACAACTCAAAATGACCCCGTGAGCATCAGATACGAACCATGTCCTATCCTGTTCGGTCTTCACCATCTTTGATACACTTAAGCCCATTGCTGCAGCTACTGTGTCAAACCATATATATCCTTGAAAGTTTTCCTCTCTTTTCCTAACTCTCCAACTTCCCAAAGGTACAAATAAAGTCCCTTTCTAAAAATAGCCTTTCCTAGTAACATGTCCAAAGTGTGCGAGATGAAGCATTGAGATCTTTGCCTCCAAGAACATTCTGGTTTCACTTTTCCCAGAACATAGCTGTTTGTTCTTTGGGCAGTCCGTGGGATATTCAGTACTATTATTCGACACCACAGCTCAAAGGCATCAATTCTTCTGTCATCATTATGCACTGTTCAGCTCTCAGAAGCATAGCAAGTGACTGAAAAGATGATGGCCAGGATCAAGTGCACCTTTGTCTTCAAACTGACATCACTGGGAGAGGTCCTTAACAACAGACTTAATGCTCAATGAGATATGTCCCTTGATCTCCTGATTGCTAGTCACAAGGGTGTTGATTGTGAATCCAAGTAAGACAAAATTGTTGAAAATTTGAATCTTTTCTCTATCATATGTTATCTATCTTTCAAGTGCTGAGACTATTTGCCTTTATATATAGAGATGCAAATCATAGTAACAGCCTTAGTCTTTGGTCTTCTTCTGCAAGCAATACAAGTCGTCCTCACTTTCTGCAAGCAAGGTTGTCCCTTATGCATAATATAGGTTGTTGATGAGACTTCTTCAGGTATTGGTGTCACATTCTTATTTGTAGAGTCCAGCTTCTCAAATAATCTTCTTAGCATGTAGATTGAATAGGTATAGAGATAGGATATAGAACTAATGCACACTTACCTGATTTTAAACCATGCAATGTTCCTTTGCTCTTTTCAGATAATAGCTTCTTAATCAATATATAGGATTCATATGGGCATAATTAAGTATTCTAAAATTCTCATTTTTTCTCAATATTAGCTATAGTTTGTTTTGATGAATACAGTCAAATGCATTTGCATAGTCAGTAAAAAAACAATAGACATTCTCTGGTATTCTCTACTTTCAGTCAGGTTGTATCTGACACCAGCACTGATATCCCTGCAATGATGCTGTATTTCTTCAATTTTCTTTTGAAGCTTCCTCGATTATTTATGATTTTTCCCATTGCATCTCTCAGTATTGCAACTTGAGGATTAAATTTGCTTCTCCAGTTCTTTCTACTTTAGAACTATGGGGTGAGTTCTACTTTTATTCTCCAGTTCTTCACATATTCCATTATAATAATCCTTCTCCTTCTTCCCTTTGAAATATCCTGTTTTACTTCTTCATTTTCCCCCTTTGTTTTGACCTTTTGATGCTTTAGGACAGTTTTCAGAGTACCTTCTGTCATTCCTTTTGATCTTCCTTCTCTGTCTTTGTAATAATCTTTTGCTCTCTTCATAGGTTATATCTTTGCTGTTATCCTACAACTCATCTGGTCTTTAAGCATTGGTGTCCACTGTTTCAAACCTATTAAGATAATTTTTAAATACAGGTAGGATACACAGAATCATATTTTGGTTGTGATAGACTTGTTTTCATTTTCTTCAGCTTCATTGGAACTTGATTGTGAGTAATTAATGGTCTGTTCCACAACCAGCCGCTGGCCTGGCTTTCACTGCTGATAAAAATCTTCTCTAATAATTCTTTCACAAGTTTACCCAATTATGATTCCTATGCAGTCCATCAAGTGAAGTCTATATGTGAAGATACCTTTTCTGGTTTTTAAAAAACATATTTACAATGAATAAAGCATTCAACATGCAAGATTTATCATTCTATGTCCAGCCTCATTCTGTTACCAACACTGTATTTTCTTTTTTTAAAAAAATTTTTTAACACTGTATTTTCTGACTGCTACTTCTTCCTCATTTTTTCAATTTTTGCATTTCAGTCTTTAATAACTATTAATTCTTCTTGATTGCATTTTTGATTAATTTTGGACTTAAAAATTTGGTATAAATACTCAATTTCTTACTCCTTGGCTTTAGTTGGTGATGATTATATTTAAATGATAATCGTATTTACAGTTCTTCATTGCTTGTGTAGCGATAATATCCTATCACTCACAACATTGTAGTACTTTAGGGTGTTGTTGATGATTGCCATCGAGTCAAGCACAAATCCTAGTGACCTATGAACAAAAGGCCTGAAGCCTTTCTATAACTAACATCATTTATCAGAGTTCATAGAGTTTCCAGAGGAATGTTGTTTAGGAAATGGATAACACACTCCTGCTTCCAAAGTACTTTAGGATATATCTTGAAATTATCTTTTTTTCACTATGAATGCAAGACCATTCTCAATTTTCTATTCCTGGTATATTTAGATAACTCAATTCTGAAATCTTCTATAGTAAAAGTTTATAAATAAATTACTAAATTATTACAAACTTTCTTGTAAATAGTTACTATTGAAATTTAAATAAAGCATATTAGCTTATAGGAAAACAGAGATGTTATGTTGTCTCTGGAGGGGAATATTTCCAACTCGTTACTATTTTAAGAAAAATAATTATTAAGTAAGCTGAATTTATTAAGTTAGTGATTGAATATTCCTTTTCAATCTAAATTCTAAATATGGCCAGTGGCATTGTGAATAGTTCAAAGACTAACATGCAAGGAATCTTGCTGTATTTTTGTTTTATGATACAAGAGGAACAAATACATATCAGCATGATATGTTGACCAATTGTGGCATTATTGTGTCATGATTGCGGATAATGAAGAGCTCTATAATTTTCAGATTAGATTTTTCTCCTAGAAAGATCCTGTTCTCCTTGGCAGAACCATACTTAAGGTACATACACACATAAAACATTAAAGATACAAAACACCTGGGCATTTATAGTCAAATAATATTTTAAATAATATGACACATCATCTATTAAATATATAACATTATTTTGTCCATATTTTAGCTAAAAAATATTGTTGTTGTTGTTATGTGCCGTCGAGTCACCTGCGACTCATAGCGACCCTATGTACAATAGCCCTAAACTCCGCTCTGTCCTGTGCCAATCACACTGTCTCTGACACTCCCATCCCAATTATCCCAGTCACTGAATCAATCCACCTCATAGAAGGCCTTCCTCTCCTGCGCTGTCCCTCCACCCTCCCAAGCATGATGTCCCTCTCTAAGGACTGGTTTCTCCTCACAACATGTCCAAAGTATGTTAGACGGAGCCTCAGAATCCTTGCCTCCAAGGAGCCACCCGGTTTAACCCTTTCCAGGACAAATCTGTTTGTTTTCCTAGCAGTCCATGGTATTCTCAATACTCTTCTCCAGCACCACAGCTCAAAGGCATCAATTCTCCTTCTATCCTCCTTGGTCATTGTCCAACTCTCTGATGCATAACAGGTGATTGCGAAGACCATGGCCTGTATCAGATGCACCTTAGTCTCCAAAGAGATACCATTGCTCTTCAGCACTTTGGAGAGGTCCCTAACAGCAGACTTTCCCATGGCAATGCGCCTTTTAATTTCCTGGCTGCTGGTGCCAAGACTGTTGACTATGGAGCCAAGCAAACTAAAGCTGTGGACAATCTCAATCTCTTCACCATCCATCCTGATGCTGCCAATTGGTCCAGTGGTGAGAATCTTTGTCTTCTTGGCATTGAGCCTCAATCCATATTGTAGGCTGTAGTCCTTGACACTCCGCAGCAGGCGCTTCAGGTCCTCCTCAGTTTCAGCAAGCAGGGTTGTGTCATCCGTATAACGCAGATTATTGATAAATCGTCCACCAATCTTGACCCCACATTTCTCCTCATAGAGCCCAGCCTCCCGGATAATCTGTTCTGCATATAGGTTGAAAAGGTATGGAGATAGGATGCATCCCTGGCGTACGCCCTTCCCAATTTTGAACCATGCAGTGTTCCCTTGCTCTGTTCTGACGACTGCCTCCTGGTCTAAGTTTTGCATTAGAACGATCAAGTGTTCTGGGATTCCCATTCTTCTCAGAGTCAGCCACAGTTTGTCATGATCTACACAGTCAAATGCCTTTGCATAATAATGAAAAATATTAATTGACGTAAAATGCAGAGGTAAATTCATTTTCACTAGCACTGATGTTGTTGGTTGTTGTTAACTGCCATGCAGTCTGCTATGCTTCATGGCAAGTTTACATATAACAGAACAAACCACTGCTCAATCTAGCATGAGCCCTGTGATCACAGATACGTGTCCCCTTATTGTAACAGTCGTTTTGGTATAACTTCCATTGACTCGTCTTCCAGTACTATATGTATCATATTTTGTTATGATTGTTAAAATAGTCACTGTTTAACTTGGGTAAATACCTAGATCTTTATTCCAAGGGTGTTTTTGCCTGGAAGCCTCACTGGAACCTACCACCAAGAGTAAACCTGCTGATATGTGAAATATTGGTGGCTTAGCTTTTAACATCACTGCAACACGCAATCCATTAGAATACAACAAGAGGAGCTGTGGTGATGCCTCCCATTGCTCTGCTAACTTAAATGCTGTGAGTCTCTGGTGGTTCAAATCCACCAATTGCTCCAATGGAGAATGATGGGCAGTCTTTTCCTATTGAGAGTCACAGTATTATAATTCTAATGGAGGATCACTGCATGTCAAGACTGACTTAACGCTAGTGTGTGATTTTGAATGGATGTATGTTCATAAGTAATTTGCAAATGTAATGAATGAAACAAACCTGCCACTAGTGAGTGCAATTTATAAAGACACAAAAATATTAATAAACAAAAATAAGCTTTCCATAGAAACACAAGTAGATACAGAAAGATCATTTGTAAACAGCTTATTTGTTACAAACCCAAATAACATCCAGTGACAGATTTCTATGGCACATGAAAGTGATAGTAGCTTTTTATGTGCAATATCCAAGGGAATTCTTATTTCAAATCATCAGCATTTATAATTTGCAGGAAATAATGGCATTGGGCTACAAATGTCTTGTCCTAGAGTAGGTTTTTAAGAATTATGAATAGGAAAAAGATAATTATTATACACACCTTTTCACAGTGGTTCTTTTTCCCTCCAATTACAATACAAAAGGGAAAGAATTATAAATTAGTGGCTGTACCCTACCAAATATTACTGGTGGCATGTTGTGAACTGGCATTTGTCCAACTTTTATATCACAGAATTCCAGATAATAGCATAAAACAAACTTCTTGAACTGTAGTCATGCGACTCTGGGTGAATTCCAATTGATAGAAGACCTCCCTACCCTCTTGTGCCACTTACTGCCTCTGAAAACCTGCTGAAGCGCTGGCTAGGTATTGGTTCTGACTTCATAGTACACAACCACATAACATATGACAAAATATAAATGCCCTTTAGGGCTTCTTAATCTTTAACTGCTATGAAAGTAGATTGCCACATCTTTTTCTTGTACAGCCCCTGGTCCAAACTGCTGAATTCACTGGCCTCCCTAGAGTAAACAAACCCTGCTGGAAAGTTTGTAATACAGTTTGAAAAATGCTTCGCTTCAAGCTATAATCATAAAATTCTTTAAATTATCGCAAAGATCTCTTTCACATCATGCAGTTTTCACCTATAAACATTAAAATTACACTCTTTGTCCTCAATATTCTATTCATTTAAAAATAAAAATTAGTCACAATGCTGTCATGTCTAAAGGTGAGTTTGGAATTCACATGACATTCTGTTCTTTTTGATCTATCCCTTTCTTCCTTCTTCTGTAATCACTCTGTTCACTTGGATTCCTGGACAAGAAAGGTTGCTGGATTTCCTCTTCGTTTACTGGAAAATCCTGTGTTGTCTCCTGTTTATGGTAGAGCTTCAAATGTTGCGAGACCTTAAGGTATAGACATTGAATCCTTTTCCTTTTCCCTATCCACTACATTCATGGTCTTCCAGTCTGAAAATGTTATTATCAAATTAATGGCTCTAAACAAGGATCTCTCCCATATTTTGAGATTAATATATACATTGTTCATTTGACACTTCCATATAGATACCAAGCACAAATCTAATTCTGCAAAATCTTCACTCATTCATCATCATTGCCTGCCCTCAATTTGAAACTGACTCATAGCTGACATTCTAGTGGGTTTGGAGGCTGTAAATTGCAGTGGAACTGATTGTTCCTCTTTCTGTCTTGGAACATCAGGTATATGTGAATTTCCAGAAAGGCACTGCCTTTTCCTTTGCAGCACAACTACCTACAGACTATGTCACCAGCCCTCCCTCAGTTCACTGTTGTTGTTGTTGTGTGCTGTCAATAGGAACTGACCCATAGCTGATCCTCCAGCTGGTTTTCAGAGGTAGATAATAACATGGGAGGAGATTGCCCTTCATTCTCCCACAGAGCAGCTGGTGGCCTGGAAGCCAGTGCCTTCCAGACTGCAGGTTCTTGCCACTAGGCCACCAGAGCTCCCCCACAGTGTTACAGGAAGTGATAATTTCTTCCTCCCAGTTGCTTTGGTCAAAATTTTGGAGTTAACTAGTATGAAAGGCCAAATTTCATACCAAGTATTATATGAAAAACCATATGCTTGTTCAGGAATTGAAGGAATTACAAATGTATAAATTGGGATTTCTCTGTGACAGATCACAGAAAATGAGCTGTTTCCTGCAGACAAGAGACAGGTAGGGCCTCCCCTACAGAGGGAGTGTTAATACATGTGAAATTCTTCCTGAGCTTTGCATTAGGTTGACAATTGAAAAAAAATTTAGCTTCATTTACAAGGAATTATTTTTATGATTTACTTCCCCTGATTATCAATAAATACCCAGAGAGGCATGGCTTGAGGCCCTTCAGTTGAGAACTGCTGGCCCTCTGTTTTATGCTCTCCGTTCTATCTCATTCTTGGTTGTCTGTCTCATTATTAATAATTATAAAAATACTTTACCTTTGGTCTGCAACAAACTAGAATTCTACCCTTTCAAATCTTATATCAGATGTTGTTGTTGTTATGTGCCGTGGAGTCATTTGCAACTCATAGAGACCCTATGTACAACAGCCCTAAACCCTGCTCTATCCTGTGCCAATCTCACTGCCTCTGACACACCCATCCCGATTACCCCAGTCGCCAAATCAATCCATCTCACAGAGGGTCTTCCCCTCCTGCGCTGTCCCTCCACACTGCCCAGAATGGTGTCTCTCTCCAAAGACCTGTCTCTCCTTACATCATGTCCAAATTATGGCAGGCGAAGCCCCAGAATCCTTGCCTCCAAGGAGCAGCCTGGTTTAACCCTCTCCAGAATGAATCTGTTTGTTTTCTTGGCAGTCCATGGTACATTCAGTACTCTTCTCCAGCACCACAGCTCAAAGACGTCAATTCTCCTTCTATCCTCCCTAGTCATTGTCCAACTCTCTGATGCATAACAAGTGATTGTAAAAACCACGGCCTGTATCAGGCACACCTTAGTCTCCAGAGAGACACCGTTGCTCTTGAGTACTTTAGAGAGGTCCCTAACCACAGACTTTCCCATCGCAATACGTTTTTTGATTTCTTGGCTACTGGTGCCAAGAGTGTTGACCGTGGAGCCGAACAAACTGAAACTGTGAACAATCTCAATCTCTTTACCATCCATCCTGATGCTACCAATTGGTCCAGTGGTGAGAATTTTTGTCTTCTTGACATTGAGCCTCAGTCCATATTGAAGGCTGCAGTCCTTGACCCTCTGCAGTAAGTGAATGAGGTCCTCCTCAGTTTCAGCGAGCAGGGTTGTGTCATCTGCATAACGCAGATTGTTGATAGATCGTCCACCAATCCTAACGCCACGCTTCTCCTCATAGAGCCCCACCTCTCGGATAATCTGCTCTGCATACAGGTTGAAAAGGTATGGAGATAGGACACATCCCTGATGTACACCCTTCCCAATTTTGAACCATGCATTGTTGCCCTGCTCTGTTCTGACTACTGCCTCTTCTACTCTAAATCTATACCCAGAATCTAACTATTCTTACAACCTGACCATCATCATCTTAGACAAAATACGTATCATAATTGTTGGGAGCACTGTGAAGTAAATCTATACCCAGATCTACTTTAGATCAGATCTACTTTATATCAGATATGTAAGTAAATTATTCGATCTACTTTAAATCTATACCCAGAATCTAACTATTCTTACAACCTGACCATCATCATCATAGACAAAATACATATCATGATTGTTGTGAGCACTGTGAAGTAAAATAAGGCAGCAAAAGAGGGTAGGTATGCCAAATGAAACAGTCAGTAGAAAAAGACAATGTGTGTGTATGAAGCAATAGAATTATACGGGTTGTGAAAAGAGTAAGTGTAAACCCTGAGGGTAAACAGGTACTTGCTATGTTCATACAACAGCCAAAAATCCCCCATTACAACTTGGACCAGGAAAACCCAGGGGGAGAAGCAGAAAATGAGGTCAGCAGGACAATGACAAGGTTCAAATTGTTCAATGACAAAACAATTCCATTTCTTCTATTGCAAAAACAAGTAAAAAATATGCTCTATCAATATAAAGTCAGTAAAAGTAACAGCTTTGTATATAATGGGCAAAATCAGGCTTTGTAAAAATGTCCTATTTTTCTGAATGCTTACATAAATGTATACATATAATCTGTTTTAATTGAGATGTAATTGTTTTATGGCCTACGCTTCATTGTATTAAGATGGTCATCAAAACAAAACCAAATCCAGTGCCATGAAGTCAATTCTGATACATAGTGACCCTCAGCTGAGTTTCTAAGATGACATTTTTATGGTACGTGATTGCATTTCTACTGCAGGGAAGCTGGTATATTTGAACCACTGAACGTACAGTTAGCAGGAACACATAGTACACTGCAAAATTTAATTTTGTATTTTTTTCCTAACTCTGTTTACTAATGGCTTTATTACAGCAATTTTTAAATTGGATATATATCTGTCCTGGAGAGGGTAAAACCAGGTTTCTCCTAAGAGGCAAAGATTTTGAAGCTCTGTCTCATATAATTTAGATAAGTTTTTCAGAAGGGACCAGTCCTTGAAGAAGAACATCATGCTTGCAAGGGTGGAGGGATTGTGCAATAGAGGAATATCCTGGATGAGATGGATTGACTCAGTGACTGGGGTAATCGGGATTGTTGTGTCAGAGACAAAGAAATTGGCTCAAGATAGAGCAGGGTTCGAGTCGTTGTAGATAAGGTCTCTCTGAATCACAAGTGACTTGATAGCAAATAACAACAAGTCAAAATACTAGATTCTTCAAGCCTTCATGCCTTAGCTTATTATATTTGTCTGTCAAAAAGAATTTTTGTTTCAACCTTTACTATATGTAATTTGTAGGCAAAAATCAAGTGTAACTTCATTTACCAAGATGATTGCTTTGCAATTTCTCTCACTGACATTACGAGGATACATGTTGTTGATTTTGTTTCCTGTTTCACTAAGAATCCAAATCACAGGAAACTTTCACAAACTCCCATCTCATTTTCCCATCTAATTCATCACCTATTTAAATTCCTCCAATGGAATCTTTTTTTAAAATGATTTTTTAATTAATTTTAATGAAAGTTTATAGAGACTTTGGATTTCCATTCATTCATTGTTTCATTTTTATCCCTGCCCACCCCTCCCACCCCTGATCATTCTTTTCCTTGAAAAGTAAAAGGAAAATTTTTTAATTGTTATATAATCCCTTACCCCAAGTCACTCCACTATGCAGCGTTCATTCTGGATTCTTGTCTTACAATAATACCTAATCACATATCCCTTTCAAACAGTTCTCTCCCTCATCAGTTTTGATGCAGTATTTACCCCTCTTTTCTCAGGCTCCCCCTGAACCCTGATGTCAGTTCTGCTTTACATCGGTAGTATTATGCAGCATTTATCCCTCTGAGACCAAGATATTTCACTCAGCATAATGTCCTCCAGGGTCGCTCATTTTGTATAAATGATTTATGAGTTCCCTGTTTTTCAATGCACCATACTATTCCATTGTGTGAATATACCACAGTTTCTCTATCCATTTGTTTGTTTCTTAATCAAACCCATCAATCCAAGAAGTTTCCATTATCCTCTATACTATACCTCCTCCAAATCTCTTTAATCACACTCTTCACAGTTTAAAATGCTCTTGTTCCTATGATCTTATAAAACAAACAAAACATTCTCTTGTTTTTCCTTCCCCATATATAATTAGCCTATTTCTCTATTTTGCAGTAAATCTTAAATAGATTCTCAGTATTTCAAATTTCAAAGTTTTTACCTCCATTTCTCCCTTAAAAGCTCACTCTAATAAGGATGCCAAACCCACAATTATATGAAAATGCTGTTATAATGAACACTAATATCTTTCAGCTTGAAAAGTTCAATGATACATTTTCAATGTTCATCCTAATGCCCTAAAAACAAAAACAGAAACAAAACAAACAAACAAACAAAAAAATCAAAACCTCTGGATTATTCCCTTCCACTTGATAGAATAATAGCATTTTTCATTTCGTTTCAGGCCCATCAAATGCTCTTAATTTTTCTCCACTACATAATTTCTCTTTCTGAGCCTTCTTGCTCACCTTGATAGTGAAGTGTCCAGTCACAGTCCTTGGATTTCATTTTATTTCCTATCCGTAGTCACTTTCTTGGCCATTCTGTGCTTAATGAGCATCCAGGTGTGGAAAATTCACCATCATTGAGCCATGTCTGACTCATAGAAACCCCTATAAGGATTGCCACGTGTTGTTTATGGCCTTCGAGTTGAGAGCAACTCATAGTGACCCTATGAACAAAGGGCCTGAAGCCCCTCTACAACTATCCACTTTTATCAAAGTTCACAGAGTTTCCAGAGACATGGAGTTTCTAATTTGTGTAGACTAAGACAGTTTGACATCTTTCTCCCAAAATTTAGCGTGTGGATCTGAACAACTGAGTTCTAGTTAGTAGTCAAATGCTTAAACACTACAAATTTATCATAAATATCTCTCCTGACTCCTAATTCCAACTGATCACTTAATACTTTGACAATAAAAAGGTAAAGTAGTAGTTGATTAAAAGTAGGACACAGTAGGAATATAAAATAGAAAAACCGCAAGAAAAATATTAACATATTTCAAAATGAGAAAACATACAAAATCTTGATGTAACCTTAATTTTAGGTTTTAAAATTCAGTTTAAATTAGGAAGTTGATGATAGAAAGACTAAATATCAAGAAGATGGGGCAATGCATGCGAGTGACATTCTCATCTCTTCTTTACTAGAGACTCCAACTTTATCATCTAAAAGAAGATTAAAACAGAGGTACTAATTTATTATTTAGAGCTACTAAGGTAATGTTGTAAGGAATGGAAATAAAATACTTTTATAATGTTTTCTGTAGGGTTGTAAAGAGAGATTTCTTTATCTTTACCTCTTTAGGATTTGTTGCTATATTTACATATTCCTTAATAAAAGCAAATTTAAAAATAAATGCTTAAGGAAAGTGCTAATAATAAAAAGAATATACTTAATACATCCATATTACAAAATGAAGTATGTAGATATATGAAAATATAAGTATAAAAATGGAATAATTTTTATTGCTAATATCAAAAGATGTTTCCTAAGTTTTATAAACCACTAAACAAGTAGAGATATAAGAATATTAGTGTGATGGTTTTAAGTACTATAAAAATAAAAATAGTAAACATGAAAACATTAAAAGCAAAGAGCTAGAGAAGAATTAGAACACATATATATTCTTCTGCTTATTCTTTTTATCATAAATACATTGTTTTTACAGTAAAATGAACTCATTGTTTTTGAAAAAATAAAAATTTAAATGGTGGCCTAGTGGCAAGTAGCTGCACTGCAGTCTCAGAGATGCACAGTTTGAATCCACCAGATGCTCTGCTAGAGAAGGAGGGACAATCTCCTCCTGTACCAGTCAGATCCAATTTGATGGTGCACACACAAAAAAAGAAAAGAAATTTAAAAAAAAAAGTTTTAGAGATGGAATATACTTATCATATTATATTTAGAAAGGATGAACATGATTGTGTGTCAATTGATTGATACTTAGCTAACGTGTTTCAATTGAGTTAAATAAAAGGCCTCACTGAAAACATGTAGAAAAATTGGGCATCAGAAACAGTTATAGAGCCTCTATATGCCAAGAATTCCTTCTGAATGTTTAGTATATTGTAATGATTTTGTGTCTTTTAGTGGATAGAACACGGATAGAACAGTATGTAAGGTTCAGTAAGTGCAGTAAAGTCAGTTCTGATCAGAGACCCCATATACAACTGAATGGAACACTACCAGATTTTGCCCCATTCTCACAACTGCTGCTAAGTTTGAACTTATTGCTGTAGTCACTGTGTTGTTCCATTTTGCTCAAAGTGTTCCTTGTTTACAAGCCAGCTACTCTAATTCCTTTTCCAGGGATAATAACTTGTGCAAAACGCATGATACAAAATATAAGCAGAAGCGTTAAAGGCTATTGGAAGTTACCATAGGAAATGCCTATTCAGACTTCACATATTGTCAGACTTAGGCAGTGAGAGCAAAGGGTTTGCACACCAAATAAATACGTAAGGCTTTTAAGGTCAGTGAGTTTTCTTATTCCCGCCCACTGACTCAACTTTCAATGTGCTTACAAAGCATCGAGTTCTAAATTGACTTAGTCACTTATGTCTTTGTCGTCTTTAGGAACAAAAGGAGAAGTGGTTGTGAATTGCCAGATTTTGTCTTGAAATATTTCTATGTAAATATTAAAGTAGCCTTGGAAAGAAGAATGGGCCTGTGTGGTTGGAGCAAGGCTGAAGAGGAGAAAGTTTGATGAATAATGCAAGGTGTGCATGTGGGAAGGACAAGGAGCTTGATAGAAAGCTGTCAGAAAGTAGGCCAGGTTGAGCAATGGGAAATAGGTATGTGGTTATTCCACAGTTTACATAATGGATACGAGTCCTATGTTCACTCGGGTTTGTGCACAATGCAAACTACTTGAGAAATCTGATTCAAAAGTGGGGGGGGGGGGAACTAAAAGAAAAGAAAGAAAACCCAGAGCTCCAAGTCAAGATGTAGTCAGTCCTGATCATCTTCTCATGACTAGAGCCATTGAATTAATATAGATAAAATTCACTTACGTCTATTTTTTTGGGAAGAGTACAACCAGAATACTCCTTGGAGGCAAAGATAATGAAGCTTTGTCTCACATACTTTGGGCATGTTGCTAGGAGAGGCTATTCCTTGGAGGGGGATATTATGCTTGGGAAGGCTGAGGGGTGTGTAAAGGAGAGGAAGACCCTGAACCAGGTGGACTGACAGTGCTGCAATGGGCTGTAGTGTGTTAGAACACGTGAGGATGACATAGGATAGGACAGGTTTTAGATTTGTTGTTCACAGGGTCGCTATGATGGCACCTAAGAACAGCAACATAAAATAAAGCACCACAGAAATATTTGTATCTTTCTCTATAGATATGAACTTTACACTGCTTTGGACTGTATAAAAATCTTCATTCATATTCCATTTAGTTCTTACTAAATGATTACATCTTTGCTAGCAGTGTTTGAAGGAAAACTACCATATAATAATTGGGTATGGTGATAGAACATAATATTGTGATAGAATACCCAGTCTGTCCATGATTAATGTATAGAATGCCTTATACTATTCAATTTGCAAACTATAAATTGATTTTATTTTCAAACTATTATTGCAAATGTGTTATTTTCTCAGTCTCTTAATGACATTTCTGGTAGCCACTGTAATTTTCCTTGTCAGACTGAAATCTTGACTGAAAGAAATCCTATTTTTTGAGCAACATTATGTCTTATGGTAATAATTATAATTGCCAGTACGAAATAGCTATTATTTATTTATATTGTACATGTCAAGCATGTTTCAAAGCACTTTAAATGTGCCCCTTTAAACAACCAGACACTATACAACAATGCACTGAGATTGTTACTGGTTACCTAGGAGAGATAAGGAGACTGGGGCAAAGTATAGCTCACTAAGGTCACTCAGCTAGTAAGTGCTAGAATCTAAGTCAAAAACTGACTTTTAGTGTTCTAAACTCTTAACCATTTCACTTGCTGCTTTAATACCAGCTTCGTAAGAGCTTCTCAGATTATGATACTCCCACAAATAGCAACCAATATAACATACTGATTCTGGGTCAAAACTTTCAGAAATAAACTCATACATCTAGTCTGGAAGAACAGTTGGGGAAAGAGAAGCAAAAGAATCTTTAATTTTTTTTCTGTGAGGTTGGGTCAGCAGGACTTCAAGCCAGAAGGCTATTTGTCACTTTGAAAAATATCAGCGATGCCATTTTTCCCCCTTAGCATTATACCTCAATATCGAGTTAGGAATATGTGAAAGGGTCAATCTATTCCAACAAAATCCATTATATTAAAATGGAGATCACACATTAACATCAAAGATTTTAAATATTTGCTCATAAAAATTGAGACTTTAATGAAATGAAGAGTGTCTATTGCATTGTTTTGGCACTCATTAAACAAGACGCTTGACTCAGACTTATTTTTATTGTGCCATTCCCTGTATAACTGCAATACATTTTTTCTCCAATAAAGTTCATCAAAAGTCTCTTTACACTTTGGTAGACTTCTACCCATATCTCTAGCAAAAATCTCTAATTTAAGCAGGAATAGCCAAGACATGTGACTGAATTCCCAAGGCTACTCAGATGGTTCTATTTTTAACACATTCTGGTTTGATTTAGGTCTTGTGAGGCTTTGCCAATGTTATCTGCTTCTGCAAAAAGATCTTGCCTTTTCAAACCGGAGTGCAGAGTAATATTGTGAAGATGTGATTATTCAAACAAATTTCACAGAGTTTTGACCCCTGTAAATGGTCATCTCTATTATACAAATGTCCAAAGGAGGAGATAAAGGTGAAAACCTGATTTAAATATGACTCATATGCTTTTTTAAAGAAGCACATGCAATCCATTTCATGGAAAATCTTAACATGTCAATTTTTCTACTTTATTGGCAAATACAGAGGCAACTTGAGATTTACTTGCTGATGAGATCATGTCACAATCTCATTTATTTCTCATTAAAATGAAGCTGGATGGAACTGTGTCATTCAGACTCTGCCCCCAAAGTGGACAGAGCAAGGTGTCCCTTCCTCCCAGGGTCAGTGAGTTTGAACCATTAACCTTTCATTTAGTAATTGAGTGTTTAGCCAGAGGTCATCTGAAGCAGCTACTTTGCAAAAGTTACCACCAGATGGCATTCTTGTGTCTTTGATCATATATACACTTATTTCTGAACTAAAAACTACTTCTTTAAGCAAAGTTCTTTTTAGTAATATTTTACCTACATCATATTTTTTATCATGAGGGAGAAATAGCAGTAGACATATACTGAACTTAAGGAGATTTAAGTCCAAGATCCTTTACCTACTTGGAAATTTCTTTTACTTCTCAATATATTTATATTACAATATCTAAATAAAGGTTATGTAACGATATTATTTGAGTCTATATTAAGACAACTATCCTATTAACAGTACCAGGCTAAATAAGCTAAGGTCTGTAATGATGGATTCACTGTGTTTCTAAATTCTGATATATTAGTAAACTTTCTTACTTAATTTAAATTCAAATGATTCAGATTCATTATTGTTTCTCATTTTCCTTGTATATAGAACGGTGTTTAGGGCTCTTGTACATAGGATCACTATGAGTCACAAATGACTCAATGGCACATGACAACAACAACATAAACTGTGTCAAATGCAATGCATATAATAAAGCTAGTGGTGGAGTGCTTTATGTATTGAGCTGTTATTTGAAAGTTCAGCAGTACCACTCTACTACATGGGAGAAAAATAAGCAGTATCCTTTCTTAAAGACCTAAAGCCTTAAAAACCTCTCTGGAACTAACCTCACAGCAGCAGTTTGGTTTCATCTTGGTTAATTTAGCATGCCAAGAAGTTTAGACAGGAGCATACATGACATTGTTGTTACTGTGTACATTCAGTCAGAACTGACTCACAGCTACCTTTCCAGGAGGCAGTGAGCACCACCTCTCCAGAGTCAGTTAATCCCATGGGAAGTGATAGGTCATCTTTCTGTCACCAAGCACCTGGTAGATTTGAACCACAAGCCTTTGGGATTGCATGGCAGCTTCTTACCACTAGGCTACCAGAGCGTCCTACATATCACATTGTTGTTGTTGTTGTTATGTGCCGTCGAGTCGCTTGCGACTCATAGTGACCCTATGTACAACAGCCCTAAACTCCACTCTGTCTTGTGCCAATCGCACTGTCTCTGACACTCCCATCCCGATCACCCCAGTCACTGAATCAGTCCACCTCATAGAGGGCCTTCCCCTCCTGCACCATCCCTCCACCCTCCCAAGCATGATGTCCCTCTCTAAGGACCGGTCTCTCCTCACAACATGTCCAAAGTAAGTTAGACGGAGCCTCAGAATCCTTGCCTCCAAGGAGCCACCCGGTTTAACCCTTTCCAGGACAAATCTGTTTGTTTTCCTAGCAGTCCATGGTATTCTCAATACATATCACATTAAGTTAATAAAATATAATACATTCTGTCAAACAGAATCCATGTCCACTTGGAAGCTCGAAATCTGACCTCATTTGGTCATACGGTGAGAAGCTGCCCTGCAATCCCAAAGACACGTGGTTTGAGGCCACCAGATGTTCTGGGGGAGAAAGGAGAGCAATCTGCTCCCATGCAGTTAATTGCCTCTGAAAACCCACCAGAAGGTCAGCTACGGGTCAGTTCTGACTTTTTGTTACACAACAATAATAACAACAACCAAACAATATAAGTAGTAAAGTTAAAATGAATTAATATTGAACTAGAGTTGGTTGTCAATTCAATGGAAGTTGCTCTTACAAGGCCATGTGTAATATCCAATAAGGGAATGATGAGAATATATCATTAAAGAGAGCGAAGACACACAGAAGTATACAAAATATACATTCAATAAAAAGATCATTATATACAAAATGCTGCAATATCAGGAATAATAAGCACGTACACAGACAAGATGAGTGCATATGAATAGGTTTAAAGGATTATATCCATCATCATATATAAATTTGGCAGATGGCATTTCTGCATTCATATTAGTATGTGGTATAAATATACTCATATATAGAGAGAGCAGAGTCAACCTGTAACAATACTATGCAAAAGTCTTAATTATCATCAAATAACTTGAAAGGGTGAATTAATGGTTCCTGGACCTTAGCACTATATTCTTGGCAAATCATGGTTAATAGGTCAAACATAATCTGCAAAGACAATATTCTATATTTTGATGAGTAGTAACTAGGGTCTTAAATGTTTGCAAGTGCCCAGCTAAGGTACAAGTGTTGGTCTTTTCCTCTCTAGAACAAAAACAGGGGTAAAAAAGAGAAGAAGAAGAAAAGTGAAGATGTATAGAAACATTTTAGTACAAAGAACAAATACAACCTGAAAATTTCAATTTCAGTAATACATCAGAAGAACTACATCGTGTGCAACTACTGGGTCACTCTTGTAGGTCCTAGATACAGTGGAGTAAATATGGAACAAAAGTCAAAAATATACCTCTAAAAAAGGCTAGACATACTGGTCATCAAGCGGTTGATAGAACCCCCAATACTGTGATCTTTTGTCAGAACAAAATTTACCTTGTGGTTTGCTCAACTTTAAGTCAAATAACAGATGGGTCTATAAAGTGATCACTGAAACAGGAAATCATTCAGTCCTTAAAAGAACCAACCATACAAGGTCAGTGTCATTTGAGTGGTTTATGTTATTTACCATGCATATTATCAAATGCATGTTTGCATTTTGACTGCTTTATGTTAATGAAGCAAAGACTTACACAACCAAATCTGTGGTATATACAGATACATTTGGAATGAAGAAAATGCTTATTAGACACCAATTAGAAGACTCTGGTAACTCAAGTAGAAACAATAAATGGCTGAACTGAGGATTTACCTAGGTTTCTGAGGGAAAGGATCTACTCAACATACAATTAAGAAAAGGAATGGATGCATGTTATTACAGTAGAAGGTGATTTTGAAATGTTTCACTTAAGTGACTGAGCAGATGGAAAAGATTACACAGATAGAGCTGGGTAAGGTTCAGTGAAATGTGAACTATTTGATTTGGACATACTGAGTTTACATATTTGTGGTACAATGGAATACATTATTAATAATTCGCTATGCATTTATAGGTCTGGAGCTTAACAAATGCTTTAGAACATGCATTACACAAAAAGTTAAAAATAAATTTATTATCTCATTACAAATATATTTTCTTATTGCCACAATAATTACTTGAAATTGAATCGTGCCATCATCCTATTCAAATGTTATCTGTCACACCTCTCCAGATTCAGATGCTAAAATAATAAACTCTGGATGCAAACTAAAACATTTTCTTCTATTTTTAGTTCTACAAAAGAGTGTGCATTATGTGTTTTTTTATTTAAAAACAAGATACTGGAAATGCTTATGATTTTTGTATGCTGATTTAACTTTGTTTCCAAATAAATGGAAATCTAATTTTTTAGTATAGAGAATCATCTGTTTCCTATAGAAACTACACTACTTTCAGAAAGCTGCTGAGATATATATATGAAGTTCTGAGCAGAATTAGGAAGCATAGGCAGTTCTCTGATTTTTTTCAGTACCATAAAATTCTTCAGCTTTCTTTTTCTTGCTAGCAGCCCCATATCTTAGAAAATTCCAATTAAGCCTTTTCCTTCTAATTTATATGTAGTTGGAAATACTGAATTTCCCTAAAGGTTTAAACTTTTCCTATCTTCAAAATGAATTTATTAGTGATCCAATGTAATAACTTGCCTTTCCACATACCTTTTTAAAAGCACAACTTTCAACAGAAGTAATACAAGTAATATTTCATCTAGTTCTATACAGTACAAATGAACTAAGTAATAGCAATTTTAATGGAAAAAAATGTCTCTGATAAACACATTCTATGGCTCCCATTATTATATTTGCTTTCTGAGGAAGAATTAATAGAAGGGGAACAATATTATCACTTTTTAAAAAACAATTTTAAATAATGGAGTTGTTAATTTTATTTAAAATCATTGTACAAATTGGAAGGTTTTTTTAAATTACATAAATATAAAAAATAAAAATACAAGATAGTTATAACAATAGTAAGTTTCAAATTTAAGAAGTCACTCATTGCTAGAAATAAAGATCTTTTCTTTTTATTAAAAGCAATTTAGCTTGCCTTCGAAGTATACTTCAAATTTTTCTTTGAAATTCCAAGTTATCATTTTGAGGTTGAATAAAGGTTTTAAGGCAAAGTTTATTTAGTTCAAAACCTTTTGAATTTGCTACTTCTCTAATAAAACATTATCTAAAAAGTTATAATTGAGGGATTTATAAAAAGCTTTCATTTATTACATACAATGAGTAAATGAAATTCAATCATTATATATGTCTTTGTTCATTGAATGGGTAAAAACATAAGAATCAGTACTTTTCTTAATTACCTGTTACTGAATCTGTGCAACCCTGTAATATTCTGTGCATTTGACATATGCAAGTAACAGTTGTCACAGCTTTTAAAATTCTTGGAATATGATACTTTCCTACATATTGTTGCTAATAGTAATTATTTTCTAAAAAAGATGAGTTATTACTTAACTCTAGTACTTAACAATATTAAATACAAGAAAAGTAAAAGGTAAGTTATCATTCACAAATATGGGAAAGAATTATGGAATGCATTTAATTCTCTTTTTAAAAATAGAATAAAACTCTACTCTAATATCATTTGTTTAACCTATGTTTAAAGTTACTTATGTTCAAAATAATTTTGAAAAAAATGTATGTTTTTAACATTATTATATTTTAAATTTAAGATGACACTGATGTGCCAATTGCAATAATGGTTACCCATGGTGGACAGTGTTTGGTGGAGCTTCCTGATTAAAACAAGCTTGGAAGCAGGAGTGGCATCCACTTCTGAAATAGTTTGTCTCTGGAAACTCTATGAACATGGAGAAACTACCAAAGTTATACAACTGTTCAGGTCTTTCATTCGAAGGTTCACTTTAAGTTGTCTACGACTCAAAGGCACTTAACAACAACAATATTTAAAGTTACATATGTTCAAAATAATTTCAAAAATATGTTTTTACCACTAATATATTTTGAATTTAAAGTGAACAGCAAAATAGATTAATAGCAAGTTATTTTGAAGGTATAGTAAAGTTAAGCTGATTTCAGATGAGATCCTCAGATATATATCGGGGAAAATCATTCCAGTACTAGGGCCTGGTGGTTCAATGGTAAGGAACTATGCTGTAAACCTAATGGGATATTGTTTGAATCAACCAGTTGGTCTGCAGAAGAAAGATGGGCAATCAACTCCTGTGCAATTTATCACTACTGAAAACTATCTGGAGGATCAACTATAGTGAGTTCCGACTCGATGGTACTCAACAACAACATACACAATGAGTTAGACAAGGAGACACAACCTAGCATGGATTGTTCTGGAAACACAAATTTGGTATATGGCAAAAATGATTAAAAATACGCAGATGGTTTCTAAGGGTTAACCATGAATAGCTACTGATATTTCTTTTTATACAATGAATTTTAACAAAGAGGCAAAGAGAAGCTGCAAAAGGCAGCTGAGAAATAACATTATCTTAGGTGCTGTCAGATCCCTTCTCTCTTACAAAGAACAAAACCCTGCGTGACGCTGTAACATCCTTCAGACCACTATTGTAGTCACTCATCTCACTGAGGGTCTTCTCTTCACTGACACTTTATATTTTTCCAAGCATGATATCCTTTCCTAAGGATTGGATCCTCTATATAACATGCCTGAAGTATGTGAGATAAGTATCCAGCAAGAGGGGAAGACCCTCTATGAGATGGATTGATTCAGTGACTGGGGTAATCAGGATGGATGTGTCAGAGTCAGTGCGATTGACACAGGATAGAGCAGGGTTTAAGGATGTTGTTCACAGGGTCGCTATGAGTCACAAATGACTTGACAG
The DNA here is from genome assembly GCF_000299155.1 of Elephantulus edwardii. Lineage (NCBI taxonomy): Eukaryota > Metazoa > Chordata > Mammalia > Macroscelidea > Macroscelididae > Elephantulus > Elephantulus edwardii. The sequence continues at coordinate 6,548,062 of NW_006399864.1, forward strand.
CACATAACAACAACAACATGAGCAATTAATAAAGGGAGTATGTTGTGTGTTTAAAAAAATAATATGAGAAAATTATAAAGGATGATCTTTTGCTTTTTAAGGTAAGAAGAGATAATTCCTCATGAATTGGCTGAATGACTAAGTGGATGGAATTGAGAAACACTTAAGGTTAATGTCAGGGAAGTTAGTGATAGGGTATTGCCTCTGGGAAAAAGTCAGCCTTTGAGATGACCCAAAAGTGGATATGGTACTTATGTAACTCAGTGTATGAAACTTATCTAGTCCCTGGACTACAGTACATTTTTTTCCTTAAGGAAAACAGAAAGAAATGATTGTTACTAACTGTTTTGGTAGTAAAGAAATTTCTTAGCTGTCCACATAAGCATTAGGCTTGGTTTTTCAGGCCAATTTCTACTGCACATTTACAATCTGTCTCTGAACTACTGAGTTTTCATTCTTTATCTAAAACAATTGTTCAATGAGTAGTGCCATGTTCCACAGTGACTTGTGCTGTTAACACAAAGGGTACATATTTCTGATGCTTCCTTCTATCTACCAGTGGTTCTCCTAGGGAGGCCTGGTGGCTTAGCAATAAGGGGTTGGCTGCAAACTCAAAGGCATAAGGTTTTAATTCACCAGTTGTACCATGACAGAATGATGGGCAATCTCTTCCTTTGCAATTTACTGCCTCTGCAAACTTGCCAGACAAGTCAGCAAAGTCAGTACACAACGACAAATAACAATGGCTCATCTAGAGACAGTCGGGGACCTCCTCCATTACCATTGACAGTATCAGAAAGGCAAAGGGGGTCTCTGTGAGTTGAAATCAACTTGATGACAGTGTTAGAGAAATATCTTTTTGTTAGTTTTCTTTCAAAGACGACAGTCACAATTTTTCATTTCCATTTTTTTTTTTAATTGTGGAAACTTTGTTAGTACAGACTAAGCCTTTATACACACACACACACACACACATATACATATATATAATACATATTATATATATGTGTGTATATATATATATATCTCTTCTTATATACACACACACACACACACATACACACAAATATATAGGAGTGGCATACACTTCCTAAATAACATGCTTCTGGAAATTCTATGAACATTGACAAATATAAATAATTGTAGAGGGGCTTCAATCTTATGTTCATCGGGTCGCTGAGTTTGCTCGACTCAAAGGCAATCAATAGCAACAACATATGTATTTCAGTTTGGGACTTAATTTTTATTTCTCTTCACAAAAAATTCATATATACATTTTTTTAAAAATTTTTTTTGATGCCTATTGATTGTCCATCAGGAACACTTACAAGCTTCCCCTGGTCCCAGTAATGTACTGTTTAGAAACCAGGAGAAACTTTTGAGTTCTTTGCTGAGTCCAAGGCTCAGTGGTTTGAGCCACTAAGTTTTCACTTAAGTACTTTGTTTCTTTTATGTCTGTGACTAACCTTCCTCAGACTGTTCTATGAAACAGAATAACTGAAAATTATAAAGCGTTTAACTTGAATCTAATCTATGTTACTGGATATTGGGAAAATTAATGAAGATTAAGTTTTCTGAAGAAAAAAAGAGAAACATTTGCTATTTTTTTTAAACCCACTCAAAACCTTTAAAGTAAGATGAAACATGACATAAAAAGAGAACAAAGATGTTTCCTAAATCTGAGGATCAGAAACTAACATCTGTTTTAAGTTTTCCACACATTTTCACAAATTTTACATCTTCTGGGACCTTTTTATCATCAAGAATATGTTTATAAGTGTGTGTGTTGTTTATGTTGGTGCTGGTATAATATATCATCAAGTCAGAACTACTCAGCTGACACACAGGAGGTGATTGTCCTTTCTTCTTCTGAGGAGCAGATAGTGGACTTGAACTTCTTGTCTCTGGGCTGGCAGTGCAATCTTTACACAGTAGCCCACTAGAGCTCCTATATGTGCTGTTCTTGTTCTGTGCTGTCAAGTTGATTCTGACTCATAACGACCCTACGCACAATAGCTCTGAACTCTGCCCTGTCCGGAAACAATCTCATTGTCTCTGATACACTTGACCCTATTACTCTAGTCACTGTATCATTCCATCTCATCTAGGGTTTTCCTCTCCTGAATTGTCTCTCAACCCTTTCAAGCATCATATCCTTCTCCAAGGACTGGTCCCCTCCTGGCAACATGTCTAAAATATATGAGATGGAATTTCAGAATCCTGGCCTCCAGAGAGCAACTTGGTTTTACCCTTTCCAGAAAAGACCCAATTGTCTCATGGCAATCCATGATATGTTAAATAGTTTTCTCTAGCACCCCAACTCAAAGACTTCAGTTCTTCTGTCATCCATATTTAGAGTCCAGCTCTCTGATACATAGCAAGTAATTCCAAAGACCATGGCTTGGATCAGGGGCACCTTAGTCTCCAGACTGACATCTTTGCTCTTCAGCACTCCAGAGAGGTCCCCGACAGCAGACTTTCCTAATTTAATTTGTCTTTTGATTTCCTGGCTCCTGATGCCAAGAGTCTTGATTGTGGAACAGAGCAAGGTGAAATTGTTAGCAATCTCAATCTCTTCTTCATCTATTGTCGTGTTGCCAATTGACCCAATGATAAGAATCTTTGTTTTCTTGATGTTGAACTTCAATCCATAATGAAGACTGTAGTCCTTAACCTTTTGCAGTAGACATATAGATATCCTGGTGTTGTAGTTTGTCATTGAGTCAGAACTGATACATAGCTGACCTTCCAGAGACTCTTCAAAAGCTGTGAGTTACATGGGAAGATATTGCTCATGTTTTGTCTACACAGCAGTTGATAGATTCCAACCACCTGTTTTTGCTTAGAAGAGCAAATTCTCTTCCACTAGGCCACCAGAATCCTTTAGGGAACTCTGGGGTTTAATGACAAGGAATTGCTTTGCCAGCTCAAAGATATGCAGTTTGAATCTACCGGCTGCTTGCGGGTGTAAAGACGGGCAACTTCCTCCCATGCAATTTACTGTCTCAGAAAACCCGCTGGAGGATCAGCTGTGGGTTGTTTCCGACTCAACAGTACACAACAACAGGCCACCAAGTGCTCCCTAGAGATAGAGATCTTTTCAACATGTAACTTTCGTGAATAAAGATGTCTCAGCAACTTAAATCCAAGAAAAATTATTAATGAGGGCGATGCTGTCAATTTTTAAAAATCAGCATCTTTAGTACGATGATACTATCCTTCAGTGGACAGTAAGCAGGAAAAGCAAAACCCTGAGATAGCGGTTTTGCCCTTCTTCATGGCCTCAGGGGGAGAAAGTCTGATTTCCTTTGATAGTCGGCCACTGTGCTATGGCCAAGGGACATTTTAATGCAAAAGGACAAGTAGCAACAGAGACAGAACTTATGTTCTAACTTGGCAGATCAGTCTTTATAATGGTGAAGCAAACTGCAGCAGTTAAGAACTCTGGAATTAGAACTGGGGGGTTTAAATCCCAGTTCAATCACTTACTAGATTTGTGACCTTGGACAGGGTGGCAAGCCTTTAAAAATTAGAAAATGTAAATAATAACTTATCTAGCAAGTGAATTACAAAGACTGAGAGAGGTCAGAAATAAAATAATTGAGACTGGGTCTAAGGAATGTACAGTAAATGATAAAATGATCTCTGAGAACATCTTTTGAAAGGGATTTTTTCATGCTTGCAAAATATAAATAAAATAAGGAGATAAAGATATGTAAGGTAGTGGTTAGAGGAAAGCAGAGATTATGAGGTCATTAATAAAAACACAGAATGAAAGAACATAGAGATACCAAGATAAAAAGGATTTACAAGAGACAGAAATGATCTAGAAAAATTGCTGTAACAGTTTGCTACTGGACTTCGTATGGAGGGACATTTGTTAACCTTGACAGTGAAAATGCATACAACTGTGGAATATCACAAAAATTATGAATCAAATCACATAACATGAAGATATGGGATGATGCATTATTAGTCTAGTCAGATCAGAAAATGACCAGCATTCCCTTAAAGATGAAGGGCATGATAGACACCTGAATACGAAATCGGACTGCCTGCACCCATGTACAGACTTGTACTAGCCATGTGACCTTGTATACTCATTTTGTTTTGTTCCCTTGAGTGAAGTGGTACTCACAGCAACCCTATGAACAACAGATCTGAATCCTGTCCTATTCTGTGCCATCCTCATCATCTCCGACACACTAGAAATCATTGTGTCAATTGATCTCATCAGAGGTCTTCTCTTTTGCAGACTTTCCACCTCTTCAAGTATGTATGATGTCCCTTTCCAAGGAATAGCTTCTCCTAGCAACATGCCCAGAGTGAAGCTTCACCATCCTTGTCTCCAAGAAATCCTTTGGCTGCACTTTTCCCAAGAAAACTGTTCTTTTGTCAGTCCGTGAGATATGTAGTACTCTACTCCAGCACTATAAATCAAAGACATTTTTTATTTTCTTGTAGGACTCTTATTCATTGTCCAGCTCTCAGATGCATAGCAAGTGATTGAAAAGACCGTGGCCTGAATAAGGCATGACTTAGCCTTCAAATTGACATTACTTTTTAGTACTTTGAAGTATTGACAGTGAATTTGCCCAAAGTCCATTCAAGAAGATTTTCTTTCTGGCACTGAGTGTCTGGTGGATTTGTGCTACTGCTCTTTCTGCTAGCAGCCTAACATGCATTATATCATTAGGGCTTCTATAAGAATATGTAGTTATTTTTGTTGCGTGGTTTTGAGTATGCCAAATCTCCCTTACAAATAGATGTTATGTGCCATTGAGTCAGCTGTGATTCATAGCGAATCTATGAACAACAGCTCTGAACTTTGCCTATCCTGAGCCAACCTCACCATCTCTGGCACATCTGAACCCATTGCCACACTCACTGTATCAATCTATCTGATCCTGGGTCTTCCTCTCTTACGCTGACCTTCTATCCTTCCAAGCACGATGTCTTTCTCCAAAGACTGATCACTCCTGACAACATGTCCCCAAGTGTCTGAGACCGAGTTTCAAAATCATTGCTTCCAAGAAGCAACCTGGTTTCTATCTCTCAAAGCCAGACTAGTTTACTATCTGGCAGTCCCTGGAGTGTGCAATACTGTTCTCCAGAACCACAACTCAAAAGCAGTGTTTTTTTACCACCCTTAATTAATTCTTGTTGGAGATAAAGTGGGAAATAGATGGGATGGGCCAGGTGGGGGGAGGTGCTAGGTAAAGTAACCCTGTGTATAACAGAAAGGACCCCTAGTGGTGTGGTACATTGCAAACATCTTGGTTTGTTAATCTAAAGATGATAGTACAAGCCCACCAGTGGCTCAGAGGCTGCCACATCTAGTACAGATTTATAGAATCTAAGAAACCTGTGGAAGTTCCCCATGAGCTAGAATCTGCTCAAAGGCTAGTTGTCAGGTTATATATAGAGAAGGAAATATTCTGTCTTGATCCATCTTCACAATCACTACAAAGAGACCATTACTACAGCGTTTGTGTCCACTCATCTCATTGAGGATCTTCGTTTCCTGATATCTATAATGCTGAGCATGATGTTCTTCTCCAGGGACTGCCCCGCTCTGATAACATGGCCAAAGTAGGTGCTATAAAGTAGAAAAGCCAAATGGCAGTGACGGGGATCCCTGGTTAGTGAGGTAGATGGTGAGATCAGGAATGCTCTGACTCTGTCTCCTCCCAGAGTCCCAAAAACTATTTCTCTGCCAATGCTGGTGGTGGGGATCCCTGGTTAGTGTCCTATACCTGAGATAAGATGGTGAGATCAGGAATGCTCCGACTCTGTCTCCTCCCCAAGTCCCCGAAACTATTTCTCTGTGAATGGCGGTGGCTGGGATCCCAATTTTTATATA
>NW_006399864.1:6554154-6562774 GCF_000299155.1 Elephantulus edwardii
ATATATATTGCAAAATTACTATGATAATTCTGAAATTACAGGCAAAATACAAATACTAAAATCCTCCCTCTGAAAACAATTATACATCTCCATTAAATTATAATACAACACTACCAGTTACATTAAATGTACTAAAAGAACAAGGGATATAAAAACTTTAAATCATAAATAGAGACATAAAAATTTAAATGGACATAAAATGGATTGCAATGAAATGAATGTATATCTAACCAGTAAAATCACATAGAGATGAAAACTAACCTACAAGGAATCTTAGGGAGAATAAGAAGAGAACTAAACCAAAACAAAACAGACTATAACAGCCTGTAGTCACAAAGTTACTTCCAACTCATGCTGTGTGCCATTGAGACTCAACCCACAGCGGATCCTCCAGTGAGTTTTCAGGGGCAGGAACTGAACTGAAGGAGATTTTTCATCCTTCTCCTATGGAGTAGTTGGTGGACTCGAACTGAGTGCCTTTGGGATTACAGCGCAGAGTCTTACCGCTAGGCCACCAGAGCTCCAGTCCAACTCATAGTGACCCTATAAGATATAGAAGAAATGCTCCTTAGGTTAACAAAGTTGTACTATTCACCCTCCTTATTATGACTCTGGTGACCTGTGCCAACCCAAAAGCACATGGTTCGAAATCACCAGCAGCTCCAAAGGAGAAACATGGTCAATGTCCTTCCTTGTAATTTATTGCCTCTGGAGACCCACTGTTAGGTCAGCTATGAGTCAATCCTGACTCCACAATACAAAACAACATAACAACAACTTTTACTTGAGCGAAAGCAAAACAGCTTTCCATCCAACAATTCACACATTTTGTCTTATGATATTAATGCAATTTTACTTTTCCCCTTCTCCTTGTCTATGATTCATGTTTTCATTACTCCTTCTATCCTACTTTTCTCTGCCTTCTGGGCTCTATTCCTGGACAGGCTCCCTCCTTTTGATATCATATGGTAAATTATTCTAATGAGTGACTGCTTGCCTGATATTACTACTGGTCACCTTACGTTGTTGTTATCTTTAGGCACCACCAAGTCAAATACAACTTACAGCAGCCCTGTTGTTGGTATGTACCATCAACTCAGAACTGGCTCATAACTGACTCTAGTGGGCTTAATCCACTAGGAGCAGTTTAATCACACAGGAGAAGATCACTCATCTTTGTTGGGGCAGCTAGTGGATTTGAACTGCATGCCTTCAGGATTGCAGTGCAGGTCCTAACCACTAGGCCACTTGAGCCTGGCCCTATCCTGTGCTATCTTCATGATCTTTGACAAACTCAAGTCCATTATTACAGTCACTATGTTAATCCATCTTGTTGGAGATTTCCCTTTCTTTCTCTGATCCTCTTCCTTTGCAATTTGATATCTTTTTCAAGGGATTGTCCCCTACAAATAACAGGTCAAAATTATGTGAGATAATGTTTCAAAGTTTTGCCTTTAAGGAGCACCATGGTTGTACTTTCTCCAAGACAGATTTGTTTCTTGGTTTAGCAGTCTATAGAATATTCAATATTCTTTTTCAACATCACAACTCAAAGACACAGATCCTTCTCCTGTCATCATTACTGGTCCAACTTTCTGATGCATAGGAAATACCCGGAATAGGCTTGGACCAGGTTCAGTCTTTAAACTGACGTCATTACTCTTTAGTACTTTGGAGAGGTCCTTGGCAGCAGTTTTCTCAGTGCAATATATCTTTTTATATCTTAACTGCTATCACTATGGATGTTAATTAAAGACATAACTAAAATGAAATCATTCCAAGTTTTAGTTTCAAAGTCTTGAGGTTCCCACCACTTTCTGACCAATAGGCCTAGCCATTTGTATGTTTTTTACTTTTTTTCTATACCCCTCTCCCAACTTTATTCAGAATCTTCTATTCTGATCCCTTTTAGAGTGAGCAAAAGTTTGTACCTGGGGCAACATGTGTTTCTTGTGGTCTCAGAGTCAGGGAAGTTAGATTTACATAGTCCATTATTTCTTAGGACTGATTGTTTCTTTCTAGCTCTCTTTTCTTTGTTAATTAGTACAGAACAATAGTTTCGCTTTAGATGGCTGCTGACAAGCTCTGAAGATTCCAGTTATTACTCCTCAAAGCAGGACTTAAAACAATGTCTTTGCAGACAATGTTATTTTATTTGGTCTTGGAGACCACCCAACCACTCAGAGTGTTTGGCGGATATGATCAAAATGTTTGCATGTCTTTCTTTGCATCCAGTTGGCTGCAAATCTTATCTTTTTCGTACCTAGCAGTTGGTGAAGTTTGCCAAAAATCTCCCCAGGGAAAATAGATTCAAATAAAATTTTATAATTTTTTAAAGTATATTAAAAAGAGGTTGTGAAAAAAATTTCAAAGGAATAATATGAAGGTAAGAGAAAGCAAAATTGTCAGAGATAAGAGAGTTGAAACAGAAGACAGATTAAGATAGACCAACATAAGTATAGTTCATGTCCCTGGAGGAGAAAATAAAAATTACAGAACAGAACTAATGTTTGTAAGTATAATCTTTCAAAAAAAATTTCTAATATAAAAATAGCTTTAAGTCTATATTTGAAAGAGCCCTGGGGGTACTTATGAAAATTGACTAGGTACAATCACTTTTGAGACAAATCCTTATAAATCTATTAGAGTTTAATGAAAAAGAGAAAAGTCTTCAGGGCTTCGAGGCAATAAGTTGAACTAACTCACCAAGACATTGACTTTCTTAAGACTTTATGCACCGAAAGGTAGAAGTGAAGAAGTATTTAAAAAAAAAAAAAAAACTTGAGAAAATAGAGTGCAAAAACAGGATTTTATAACCAACCAACATTTCCTTCAAGCAATTGTTTTTCTTTAAGCAAACAGCTCTTGAACATAAAGAAATATACTGTGTGTAATTCTAATCACATTCCCTTACATGTTCTATTAGAGAAGAAGCTTTGTTCAGCCCGACAGTAGAGAAATTTTTAGTAAAAGAACAGATTTAAATTTTAGAAGGTTGAAAGGAGGGTGGATTCATTCAAAGAAAGGTAGCCTAGTGGCAAGAAGCTGTGCTGCTATCCCAAAGGCATGTGGTTCAAATCCACCAGCTGTTCCTTAGAGAAAGGACCAGCAAATCTTAATCCCATCATAGCCTTGGTCTGATGTAGGAAATTTCCCTAGTATGTGGCCTTAGAAATCTTTAATCTCAGAAAATAAAAGGCAAACAAAGAAGAAAAAAGCAGACATAGAAAATCTAAGTACCACTAAGATAAAAGAGAAAGAAAATTCTGTTAGCTTAAATCCCTATGCTGAGAAACTATGACAGAGGAAGGCCAAGAAATACATAAAATTAGAAGGAATACTGAGAGTACGCATGCTTAAAGGAGATACTGAGAGAGAAAGCCTTTGCTTAGAACCAACTAGCCTTCTAAACCACCTACACCATAAGAGAATACACGTGTTTGTTTAAGCTGTTTACTTGTGCTCTGTAATAGCAACACTTGACAGTCAAGCACATATTCATTTGTGATATCTGACAGCATGTTTATATCTGTTCACCTGCCTTTGAGTCTATGCCTAAAAATTTTCTCGTGACATTTAGATGCTTCCTTTTTTTCCAGTTTACAATTACTTAATTGGCATGACTTTTACAAATGTTTCAGTTATTTTAGAGTATGTTCAGCTAAAATAGTTTCCTGAACTGTAGAGCTTATTCATATAAAATACTAGCACACATCATCATTGCTACATTTCATTTAAAACAAAGCTTAAACAATCACCCTTGTAATTAATCAATTCTGATTTATAGAGAACTCTGATTGGAAGAGAAGAAATGTCAGTTGGGTTTTCAGGGTTGTACTATTTAGACAAGAAGATGTTTCTTTCTCCATAGAATTGTTGGTGGGTTTGAAGCCTTGAACTTACAATCACTATACTGTCCAAGTATACCTTAAATATTATCACAATATTGTATTTATTGTGAAGGACCTCATTAATTATCACAATTCTACATAAACTCATACTCCCAGGTTCTGAAATACAAAGCCTAGGCCTTTGTATTGAATTACAGCTTCATATTAACTGCTCTGTTATGTCCTGTTAAATTATACACAATTAGTCTCAATCTATTTTATTTTCCCACTCTCAAATTTGATCTCCCTTTAATAAACTGTTTCTTCATTGTCCCAGTTTTTCAGCCCATCATTCAAGCAGAAAGCTAGGCACTCTGTCTTTGATTTTACCCTCTACTTTAATACTGTTCTTACACTATCTCTTTGAACTCTAGATATGATTGATCCTGTCTTTTAAAGGTGCTCAGGTTCTATACTGCTCTTACAATAAACTCAATTTTATTCTTTTTATTAGTACTTCATTATATTTTTTCTTAGCCATTGAAATAGCTCTTAATTGTATTTTCCTCATTTGATTAATCTTCTGCACAATTAACTTTAACCAAATATAAATCATATCATTTTACAGACTGCTTAACTCCCTTCATTGACTTCTTAAACCATATTTATTGTTAATCTGCTAATTCACCTACCTTTTTACCATTATGCTTCATTTATATTACCTATTTTTAATTATAAAAGTATACTTTGTATATCCAATTGTATATCCTGGACATAGCAGGATGCTAACCCTGTATATATAATGTCTGTACTTTTCTAAGTTATGTTGGCAAAGGCAGTGCACTTGATAAAGCTTAATAGAGTTCTGAAATAAATTGTGGCTATGCTTTTATACTTACTCAATTTTTCTCCTGTATAGATATATATTTACTAGTCTTTTTTTATGGTTTCCATACAGATCTTCATTTTAAAAACTTCATGTAAATTTATTTTTTGTAAAGAAGCAACTCATGAGTTTATGAACATCAAATTCAGAATGTTTAAGCTATAGATGGCAAGAACTTGAACTATTATTTTGAATATCACACTTTATTTGATTTCACCTTGAGAAATCCAAATCTTATCTTCTAAACTAAGGGTACATTTTCAAACCACCTCAATAGAGGGAGAATATTCTTCTAGATGATTTATTTAAATTTTCCATTATTAGATTTCTCTAACTCATCTTTGGACACAAAGGTTAAGAAAGAATTGTCTTAAGGAATGTTGTGAAGAGCAGGTTTGAAGTAGTGTGAACAGTACCAAAAATCCTATTATACTTTACTGAATATTAATGAACATTTAAATTAATATTTTAGAATTGTGTTTCAGTCCTAAAGCAATGGATATTATATCATTCTATTAAATTTCCCTTAGAAGTGTCTGTTACTTTTACATTGTGGCTGTTTGAGGAATACACCCTTGGGTAAGGATTTCTAGGTGATTTATTGTAATATAGATAAATGATTAGAATGTAATTTAATTTCTTCTAAATCTTATCATGCTTTTCTTCATTTTTTACTTTCATCTTATTTTTTAAAAGAATCTCAAATACAATTGTTTCTTAAGATCTGATGGCTTAGCATGTGAATATTATTTGCATATTAATTGGAATTTCAACTTTCTATTTTCATTTTCTTTCTTTTATCTTCAAGAATGCAATTTTTAGAATGTTATGAATCTTTTCTCAACAAAATTCAGAAATATTGTGGCCAAAAAGAAAAGGTACAGAAATACCATGATTATCACATTTAGCATCTCTTTAAAAATAGTGTAAAAGTTCAGCTAACTTTCTCAGACTTTGTCTGTTCCCTAAGTGCAATAAAATGAGATTTCACTCTCCACGTAATTTCACAGCACAAAATCTCTGAACATCACTAACACCAATTACCCATTGTAAATACATCTTTGCTCTCAATGGAGCCCTGGTAGCCTAGTGGAAAGCAGCCGCCCTGCAATCCCAAAGGCTACCTACCAGCTGCTCTGATGGAGGAAGTTGAGCTATTTCCTTCCTTGTGATTAACTGTGTCATTGAATGGTCAGATACGGGTCGGTTCTGACTCTATGGTGGACAGCAACAATAACAACAACATTCTGTTTTATCATATATGTTTCTTAATTTTCCTTTTTATATGAATCTGGTGCATTGTGTTTATAAGGTCTACTTAATATATTTGAAAGCTTCATAATCAAATAAGTATTTGTTCCCCATTCCCAAGAAGAATGACTGAATCTATTGATGATTCAAATGAGTGTATCATACACTGATTGTTCTAAATGGTTTCCTAGCTCTTGACAATTACATTCACCAAATGACTGGGGAATAATATACCAATATGTTTTGGGGGTAGTATTATGCTCTGCTTTAATTACACTACAATAATCTAGCCAGAACCGATTTATTTAAAGAGGGTTGTTGTTATTATTATGTGCCATCAAGTCACCTGAGATTCATAGCGACCCTGTGTACAACAGCCCTAAACCCTGCCCTATCCAGTGCCAATCTCATTGTCTTTGACACACCTACCCCCATTACCCCAGTCATGGAATCAATCCATCTCATAGAGGGTCTTGCTCTCCTGCCCTATCCCTCCACCCTCCCCAGCATGACATCCCTCTCCAAGAACTGGTCCCTCCTTGTAACATGTCCAAAACATGTCAGATGAAGCTTCAGAATCCTTGTCTCCAAGGAGCAGGATGGCTTCACCCTCTCCACGGCAAATCTGTTCATTTTCTTAGCATTTCATGGTAAATTCAATATTCTCTCCAACACCACAGCTCAAAGGCATCAATTCTCCTTTTATCATTCCTAGTCCTTGTCCAGGTCTCTGATACACAACAAGTGATTGCAAAGACCATCGTATATCATGCATACATTTTTCTCCAGACTGATATCATTGCTGTTCAATCTGTAGAGAGGTCTCTAACTGCAGACTTTCCCATTGCAATAAGCCTTTCAATTTCCTGGTTGCTGCTGCCAACAGTGTTGATTGTGGAGCCAAGCAAACTAAAGTTGTGAACAATCTCAATCTCTTCACCATCTATCATGATGCTGCCAGTTGGCCCAGTGGTGAGAATTTTTGTTTTCTTGATATCGAGCCTCAATCCATACTGAAGGCTGCAGTCACTTACCATCTGAAACAAGTGCTTCAGGTCCTCTTCATTTTCAGCAAGCAAGTTTATGTCATCTTTGTAATGCAGATTATTGATGAGTCTTCCTCCAATCCTGATGTCACATTTCTCCTTACAGAGCCCAGCCTCTCAGATAACCTGTTCTGCATAAAGATTGAAAATGTATGGAGACAGGATATAGACAGGATATAGCCGTGGTCTACATCCTTCCCAATTTTGAACCATGAAGTGTTTCCTTGCTCTGTTCTGATAACTGCCTCCTGGTCCAAGTATAGGTTTTGCATTAGCACGATCAAGTGTTCTGGGATTCCCATTCTTCTTAGAGTCAGTCACAGCTTGTGATCTACACAGTCAAATGCCTTTGCATAATCAAAGAAACACAGATAGACATTCCTCTGGTACTCCCTGCTTTCAGACAAGATCCATCAAACATTAGCTACAATTTCCCTAGTACCATGACCCCTTCTAAATCCAATTTGCCCTTCTGGTAGTTCTCTGTTGATGTGCTGTTCCAGTTTGTTTTTTGTTTTTTTTTTATCATCTTCAGCAGAATCTTGCTTGCATGTGATATTAATGATATTGTTTGATAATTTTCACAGACTGTCAGATTACCTTTCTTTGAAATGGGAACAAATATATAACACTTCCAGTCAGTTGTCTAAGTAGTTGTTCTCCAGATTTCTTGGCATAACTTGATGAGCACATTTAGGGAAGAATCTGTTAGTAGAAATATGTCAATTGGTATACCATCAGTTCCTGGGGTGTTTTTTTTAGCCAATTCTTCCAAAGCAGTCTGAACTTATTCCTTCATCACCACAGGCTCTTGCTCCTATGTTATTTCATGAAATTCTTCTGTGTCTGCCAATTCCTTTTGGTATAATGACTCTGTATACTCTTTCCATCTTCTGTTAATACTGCCAGGATCATTTAATATTCTACCCAAATTATCCTTAAATATTGCAACTCAAGGCTTGAATTTCTTCTTTAGTTCCTTGAGCTTAAGAAATGCTGAATGAGTTTGGCCCCTTTGATTTTCTGACTCCAGCTCTTTGCACATGCCATTACAATACTTTGACTTACCACACTGCCTTTTGAAATCTTTTGTTCAGCTCCTTAATGTCTTGATTTCTTCCCTTTGCTTTGGCTTCTTGGGGCTCTAGTTCAATATTCAAAGTCTCTTCAGACATCCATTTTGGTCTTTTCTTCCTCCTCTGTCTTTGGAACTATCTTTTGCAGTCTTCCTCAATGATATACTTGATATCTTCCCATAACTCATCTGGTCTTTGCTCATTAGTGGTCAAGGCCACAAACCTGAGAAACCTGTTTCTGAGATGGTTCTGAAATTCAGGTGGGACAGACTCAAAGTCAAATTTTGGTTCCCGCGGCCTTGATTTCACTTTCCTGAGCTTCAGCTTAAACTTGCATGTGAGTAGTTGGTGGTCTATTCCAAAATCAGCACCCAGCCTAGTTTTCACAGATGATACTGAGTTTCTCCAGCAGTTCTTTCCACAGATGTAATATATCTGATTCCTATGCATACCATCAGGTGAAATCCATGTGTATAACCTGTGTTTATGTTTCTTACAAAACATATTTGCAATGAATAAATTGTTGATTGT
>NW_006399864.1:6564444-6579915 GCF_000299155.1 Elephantulus edwardii
AAAAAAAAAAAAAGTATCTCCAGCTTCATTTCTATCACGAAATGAATGCTTTCCAATTTAAATAATAAGCAAATATAAATTGCGATTCTAGATGATGATTGATATGTTTTGTTAAATAATCAGCCCTTTGAAAAGAAATAAAACCTTCTTACAATGTATTATATATGTTTTTGTTGTTGTTGTGTACCATTGAGTTGGAACTGGTCCATATCTGATCCACTGGCAGGTTTTCTGGGGCAGTTAACGTCCTGGGAGGAGATTTGCCACCCTCCTCCCATGAAGCAGCTGGTAGATTTGAACTACGTGCCTTAGGGATTGCAGTACAGCTTCTTGCCACTTGGCTACTAGTGCTTCCCATATTTTATACAGCTAAACAGTAAAGAAAGAACCCTGAAAGTGTAATGCTTAATATGTCTGGCAGCTAACCCAAAGATCAGCAGTTTTAATATACCAGTTACACTGCTGGAGAAAGATAGGCAGTCTCCTCAAGTATAAATTTACATTGTTGGAATTTAGGGTGCTGTTAGTGGGAGGTGACTTCACTGAAGCAGGTAAAACAATAAATGTTTTCTATGTGCTAATAATAATTTAATAGAAGGTTTTGCTGAAAGTTTAAATGCATTATCTCATGAATTCTCCTAACATGTCATTATCAGCTCTGACTCACACTGACTCTGTATACAGCAGAAGAATAACTGCCGGAATCCTGAACCATCCCCACAATCACTACTGTTGTTAAAGCTCATTTGCAAAAAGAACAAGGGTCACGTGGGATGGCTAAATTGACCTTTATCAACAGCACGAGAGGGAACAACATAAGCAACACAATGGCAATTCCCTACACTCCTGAACCTTTTTCTACTACTCTTTTTTCCCCCCTACTAGTTTACTTACAAAATTTGAATACAAATTTGAACAAATTGTTTCAATTTCCCTCATCCCCCCACCCATCAAATTGTACAACCCAACGATTAATTTCCCCTTCCCCCTGCACATTCTCATCCCTCTGCTTCCAGCCTCTCCCACCTCTCCTGGATCCTTATACACATCCTCCAATAAGCACTTTATACAATATTTATCCTTATGGGACTGAGTTAGTTCACTCAATATAATGCTCTGCAGTCCCTCCCAAATTAGGTAATGATTTACAAAGTTATTGCTCCTGTGTACTGCATAGTATTCCATTGTGTACCTGCAGAATGTATCTGCAGAAAGCTGAAACAGGATCTGTATCTTACACCATACACAAAAATCAACTCAAGGTGGATCAGAGACCTGGGAATAAGGGCTAAAATCATAATGTTCTTAAGACACAAACTGGGATCAAGCTTAGAAGCGCTAGTCCAAGGTATAAAGAGACTGCCAACTACAACCAGAATTTCACAATTTAAAAAGGATAAAATTAATGTATGGGACTTCCTAAAGATTAAATCTCTACACGTCAGAAACTTTTTTCAACAGGGTGAAAAGAAAACCTTTAGACTGGGAGCAAACATTTGGTAATTCCATCTCAGACAAGAATCTTAAGAACAAAAGTTTACAGAATACTCCTGGGCCTCCACAAGAAAAAGACTGATAACCAATTACAAAATGGGCAAAAGACATGGAAAGAATTTTCAGAGGCATATATGTGAATGGCAAACAGACACAAAGAAATGCTCCAAATCACTGGCAGTAAGAGAGACACAAATCAAAACTAAAAGGTAAAATGAGGTAACTTTCTACTAATCTTAATGCCAACATTACTGTGTTATTGGGTCTATCATCCACTGTGATAGTTCACAGACCACAGAGAATCATAATAGGGAATTCAAAAGGCTATAACTGAGATTGGTAGCAGATAAAATCACACAGTCAGCACAGCTTCTGCAGTGTACTCATTCATATATGCCTCACATTTCACCCTTCAGCTTTAGGCAAATGTTACAAACCCTTTAGTCCTGCCAATGGCTCTCCCCCAAAGCCCCAACACATCTAATAAACCTTGACAAAACTTCTCGGCTCTGGTTCAGTGGTGTAGCAGTCTCAGCTTCGGCTCAGTTTCATGTCAGGTCTCTCGTTCTCATATGCAGCCACAGCTTCTGCTGCAGTAGTTATAAGTGGCACAACAATCTCTGGTCCAGAATGTGTACACTGGCTGCCTACTGCTTCTTTGTCATTGGTGATGTTTTCAAATTTTGCTGTTAGATCTCCTCGATTTACTGGGGAGAAGAGCCATTTCTCTTATGGTTTAGAGAGACTTGTCAATGCCCTTGTGGAATGGTAAAACTAGTTAATCTCTTTGAGGATAGATTAACTTGTCCTGTTGAATATTCCTGCCCTTCCCCATGGCTACATCAGTAAATAGCTGGGCAGTCCTTCTGAATAATAAACCTTATCACTATGCCATTGTAGCAGTCACTGTGTTCATCCCTCTAGTTAAATCTTTCTTTTTCAATGATTTTTTCTTTTCCAAGAATAATGTTCTTGTCACTACATGTAGCAAAGTAAAAACTATTACTTTTCATATTTATAAAGAAACTGAGGCATTATACATGGAAGTAATCTGCCCAAAATCTCTAATGAGTGAGAAATATCTTATCTGACTAGACGTTCATGTTTCCACATCTCAGTAATAGTACTTTTCACTATTAAATATGGGAAATGTCCTGGTGATTAACACTTACTTATTTGCCCCCAACATTCTATGTTTTCAGTAGAAAAATTCATTAACATTTTTTGAGATAGTCTACTCTTTTTTTGTATTATTGTTGATACTCCATAAGAATGGACGATACTATGGGAGTTTCAGGTATAAATTCTGTAAATATTACAGTAAAGAAAGTTGTGCACAATAACATTGAAATATATTTGTTAACAAAAACATTTTTCACTGTTTAATGACTTACAAGTATCTCTCTATATTTTTTTCTTGCTATATCATCTTTCATTTTATCTACTTTCACTAAGTTATCATGTTTTTCTTTTTTCTCTTCAGAAATGACTCTTTTGACTTTCCCCATTTGTATCCTTTCTTTTCCAACTCAGAAGTCATCTTCCAAGTTCACTTTTAGGCCATATCTTGCTGTAATCACTGGACTATCAGCCTGTGGCATTGCATTTAAGACCAGAATCTGTTTAGGCCAGGGCTTTGTAAGTAACACTGATGCCATTAGTAGCTCAAGCAAAACTCATCCAGAAATTTTCATATTAGTGCTTGTGCTAGACTACATGACTGTTAAAAAATATTCTCCTTTTCCATTTTGTTGACTAATGCATTTTCTTGCTTCTCAATTCTGGGCTCACTAAAGTGATTTTATTCGGCCAATGTATTTTAGCAGACAGGATGCAAGCAGAGCTTTAAAAATAGGTTGAATTTTCTTTTTACATCTTTGCCATTGTCAAGAAAAGATCATACCTTTTTACAAAGCACTTTTCCCAAGGGAATGAATGACTCATATAGCCAAATACAGCACAGAACAGCTGATTCTCAGCCCATTCATAGATTGGGGAGGAAAAGGATGTTTTAAGTTACTGAGTTTGGGTGATGCCATGGATTGAATTTCCCTCAAAACATAAGAACATAGTGATACAGTTTGAAAGTTATATAATGATACATCATGACTATGACTGTTAAAACAAATAGAGGAGGATTAAAAGAGGACATAACACATTCCTACCTGAGACAATGCTATTCGAATATAGAGAAAATTCTCTATAGGGTGTGACTCTTAAAACCATTTCTCTCCCTAGAGACAGAAGCAGAAGAAAGTGAGCCAATTGGTCAGAGAAGGGAAACTGGGAGATCCATTTTGTTATCATTAGCCATTGAATAGGAACTGACTCGTAGCTGACCTTCCAGTGGGTTTTCAGAGACAGTTAATTGGAGGCAATGCGATTGGTACAGGACAGAGCAGGGTTTAGGGCTGTTGTACATAGGGTCGCTATGAGTCGCAAGCGACTTGACGGCACATAACAACACTGCCTCCGACACACCCATCACAATTACCCCAGTCACTGAATCAATCCACCTCATTGAGGGTCTTCCACTCTTGCACCATCCCTCCATACCAAGCATGATGTCCCTCTCCAAGGACCTGTCTCTCCTTACATGTTCAAAGTATGTCAGACGAAGACCCAGAATCCTTGCCGCCAAGGAGCTACCTGGTTTAACCCTCTCCAGGATGAACTTGTTTGTTTTCTTAGCAGTCCATGGTACCCTCAATACTCTTCTCCAGCACCACAGCTCAAAGGCATCAATTCTCATTCTATCCTCCCTAGTCATTGTCCAACTCTCTGATGTGTAATAAGTGATTGCAAAGACCATGGCCTGTATCAGGCGCACCTTAGTCTCCAGATAGAAGAGAGTAAATTTCTTTTGCTAAAGCCTTCTATTTGTGGTATCTGTTTTAGCATCATTCTATAACTAAAATAAATGAGGGGCATCACGATTCCTACCATCAGCTGACATAGTGCTACATTTAAAGAATAATTTCTAAGTAAATAAACCCTTCTTTATATATCTGCTGTACAATTCTGAAGGAAGATTATCAAGACTTCTTTTTTTGCTGACATCAGCAAACTCACAGTACAATTTTGCTTAATCCGACAGAGAAGGGATCTTTTTGACCACTATATTCAAGTTTGGAAAACCTGCAGACTTCCTATACCTTGCCTTTTTTGTGTTGTCGCTAGTTCCCACTAAGTCCATTCCAATTCCTGGCAACCCCATCTAGGCAGACTAGAAATGCTTCACAGGATTTTCTGGGATATGGCCTTTGAAATCATATCTCCAGGCTAGTCTTCTGCTTGAGTTTGAACTATCAGCCTTCAGGATAATAGTAAAATGCTTAAGTGCAGTACCCCAGGACTCCTCACATCACACTTTTCATTTATAACATATAAGGAGTAACATTTCAGTCTATAATATCAGTGCTTATACTGGGACGGCTTTGATTTCGAATGATTGTCTGAATCAGGGACCTTTGCTGGAACAGTGAGTAAGGAGTTGCACAGCCAACCTAAAGACAGGTTTGCCACAAGCTGCTCTTCTAGAGAAAGATGGGCAATGTCTTTTCATGCATTTCCAGCTTCTAAATACCTGACAGAGAGTGAACTATGTATAATCACAAATATACTTGAAGTAAGGTAGTTGCTGGCACCAAGGCAGGAAAGAGTTTATTTGAATGGAAATGACGATGATTGTACATTCTTTAAGGATGCATCAGTATGCTGCCTAAAGTACATCTAACAATCAGTAACACAATGACTCTCCAGCCCCCGAATTGATACAGAAATGTAAAGCAAGAAACCACCCAAGGTGTTGGGAAATGACCTTCCTAGAAGCAGTCATTTCCATCTGGAGCTCAAGCAGAACATATATTGATGGGGGAGGAGGTAGGGGGGCATCATTCAGTCCTTTTGGGTTTTAATTTTCTCACCTGAGAAGAAATGAATATATTATACTCTATGACCTCCAAAATCTCTTCTAAACCTCAATGACCGCAGCGATTCCATTATGTTAATGAATATTGCCTTAGTCTTTTGCTTTTGTGGAAATTCTGGGTCCCTTCATCATTACGGTTGCTATACTAAAGTAAATCATTCTTCTGATGGCACATGAATAAGGAGTTGAGCTGGCATTCCAAAGGCCAATGGTTCACATCCACAAGCTACTCAATGGAAGCAAATGGGCAGTCTCCTTCGGCAGCCTCTGAAAACCCTCTGAGGACGGGTATAAAACCACCACCCATCTCTCTAGCTTTCTCTACAACTGTCAACTAGACTGCCACTTGTTCATTCCTGCTATACATACTAGAATCCTATCAGCTTCTCCAAGCTGGCATGTTGCCACCCGCACATGGTTATCTGGTTGGCTAGTCTCAAGCCTCATTAAATTTGCATAGGCTTCAAAGGTCCATCTCAACAACAACAGCAAAATCTCTCTTTGAAGCCTATGTTATGTACATTTCCATATTCTCAAAATATCACATTAGCTTTTCATTTTTGGTGCTCATCCACTTAAAAGCATTTGTTTACCGTTAGCTTTTGTTTCAGTAGACTGAAAGCAGTGATTAAGATGCTCTTATTTTTTGTTATATGTCTTACCTATCCACAATGCTTTGAGCACAGTCTAACTCCAAAAATTATTTTAAAATTGCCATTTCTTTGAATAGCCTACTGCTACTCATTTGAATTCTGAGGGTGTATAAACATAAGGGATTAATTCTTGCAGCAGGTTGGGATAAACAATGCTAAATTGGATATTTTAGGAGCATTCATTTTCTGAAGGAACTTGATGTATTGAATACAAAATAATAATAATATAAAAATCCAAAATATGCTCTAATAAGAGCAAGAACAGAAGAATAAAGCTTACTCAAGTATAAAAGTTCTCTTGCATGAGTCATAGTTAAAAGCTCTCTTTATTCTGAGGGGTATATTGAAATGTCATCAGGAGAAGCCCACACAAAACATTAAAAGTGACTCTGTAATTTTTTGTAGGTAAAAAGCCAAATCATATGCAAGGTTTCAACAAAGAAAATGAAAACAACGTGAAGAGACATTTTAGAAAGTTACAATGATGAGAAAATCTGAAAAGGCTCACCAATGTACTGTTTGCTAATAGAAAATCATCACATCTCATTCCTTTCCAGCCAACTACAACCCAGAGCTGACCCTCCACTGGTGTTCCAAGACTGTACCGGAGCATAGGTGGACAGTGTCCATTTCTCACAGAAGGAGCTACCTAGTGAATTTGAATCTCAAGATAAGGGTGACCTTTGGATTAGCATGGTGATGTTAAAACAACCTGAGTCCTTCACTATCAAATAGTAAAGATTTTAGTATGGAGGAATTTCTGAGGAAAAGACTTATCTCTATATTTAAAATTAAAATATCATCCCATTGAAGTACCACTATTTATTGAAAAGAATTCATATTTAGTGAAATAATCTTAGAAGGCATAGTGAATATATCAGCATTGGACATACTGAATTTGATAGGACAGGATTAACACTCAAAGGAAATAGAAAGACTGCATCTCTAAACTTTATGTCATATAAAACATGAAATCAGTCATTTACATCACATACCTTGAGGAAAAAGGTATTTGCATGAATGAGTTTGGACCCCACTTGAATTATACAAACACTAAAATATATCTCTGTGACATGCTAATACCATTTGTTGTTATTGTTTAGTATCATTAATGTTATGGAAGTATTGTGTAAGAAAATGACAAATAATTCAGTTTCTAGAAGATTTACTCTTTTCAGTTTTGTTTCTAATACATTTACGCATTTTTTGTAAAAAAAGATTAGTAGTGCACTCTTTTAAGGGAATATCAAATTATTAAGCATATTCCATGGATGAATTTAGTTTTAAATTTAATTTATTTTCATTTAAAGAGCAAGATATGGGGAAAAGAAAATGATTACAAAAATGATAGAGCTATGCTTTATATAACTTTATTTCATCAATTAGATTTAATAGCAGTAGGAATCTAAGAAATACTTGGGAATATCTAGTAGATTTCTACATTATCAGTAGGTAGAGGTAGCTTTATTCATTCATAAAAAGTAATTTTAGAAGAACTATTCAATAATAATTTGAAGTAATTTTGATCTCAAACTGACCTCATTGTTTATACTTCAGATTGATGTTTGTATTTATGAATAGAATAGTATTTTTGTTTGAGATAATAAGTTAAAGGGAGAAAAGTTTACACACAAATAATACTCTTACCACGTATCATTTCTCCATATCTTCTTCCTTTTCAAAAACTATCTACAATACTAAGTGTATAGATTTGCATATTATATAGAGAGATTTTGAAAATTTACCATGGTAGAATTTCTTGAGAGGTAGAAAAACTTATGAATGGAGCACAGAATAGAATTTTTAGTTTCAATAAAATTATTTCATAAAAAAGAGGAAGCCAGTTATGATTTAGACAACTAAATGGCAATAACAACAATAACAATCAAAATTAAGATTATAATTATTTTTGCAATACCTTGCATGAGCCTTGTTATTAAAAAATTTAAAAGCATGAATGCAATATTTCAGTGCTTTCTTTATTTCTTGGATATAAATTTATCCTATTAAAATGTCTTTTCTATCTCTAGCAGTCTAGTTTGTAATAGATTTAAGAAACTTAACAAAGGAAATACGTTAACCTTGCAAAATAAAACTACTTCAATATTTAAAATACATTTGTACTAATAAGGGGATTTTAGCATCTTAACATTAATGTGAGGGATTTCTGATGGTTCAGTGAAAACGTGCTGAACTGCCAACCTGAGGCATGTGTTTCAAATCCAACAGCTGCTCTGAGGAAGAAAGATGGGACAATCTCCTAATAGGTGATTTACTACTTACAAAAACCCACTGGAGAGTCAGTTATGAGTTAATTCTGACTGTTGTTGTTGTTCTGTGCCATCGAGTCACTTGCGATTCATAGCGACCCTATGTACAACAGCCCTAAACCCTGCTCTGTCCTGTGCTAATCGCACCATCTCCCATACACCCACCCTGATTACCCCAGTCACTGAATCAGTCCACCTCATAGAGGACCTTCCCCACCTGCACTATCCCTCCACCCTACCAAGCATGATGTCCCTCTCCAAGGACCTGTCCCTCCTTACAACATGTCCAAAATATATTAGATGGAGCCTCAGAATCCTTGCCTCCAAGGAACTGCCTGGTTTGACCCTTTCCAGGATGAATCTGTTTGTTTTCCTAGCAGTCCATGTTACCTTCAATACTCTTTTCCAGCACCACAGCTCAAAGGCATTAATTCTCCTTCTATCCTCCTTAGTCATCATGCAACTCTCTGATGCATAACAAGTAATAGCAAAGACCATGGCCTGTATCAGATGCACCTTAGTCTAGGCTCTAAGTAACAATAGCTATTAAGCTGAAGAAAATGGACTTTTGAAATTCACTTTGAAACATAAACACCGTTACTCAATATTTCAGGAAAACAGTCATATTTAATGAAGATATTTCATTTCAAAATGTTGAATTATCTCATCAATTATTCATGTGTAAGTTTATATTGAAGCTGAAGAATATTAAAACAAGTTCACATGAACAAAAATATTATGTCGAGTCTATCCCACATGAATTTAAAAATCATTTTAAAAATTCAAGCTTCAGAACATCAATGATGAAAGATTTTGTTGTAGGATGGCATCAAAGATATCCATGAAGAGAGCAAAAAGTCATAACAAAGACAGCAGAGGAAGAAAGAAACCAAATTATATGTCTCATGAGACTATGAAAATTTCACTAAAGCACTGAGAAGCTAAAACAAAGGGAAGAGATGTTGAAGTAAAACAGCAAGAGCTGAAGAGAAGATTTCAAAGAGCAACTCAAGAAGACAAAAGACAGCATTAAAACAAAATGTGCAAAGATGGAATTAGAGAATTAAAAGGGAAAAACTTGCTTGTTATTTCTAAAGTTGAAAAAACTGAAAAACATTCAAATCTCAATTTGCAATACTGATAGTTGCTATGGGCAAAATCTTGAATGATCCAGGAAGAACGAAAAGAAGATGAAAGGAATGCACTAAGTCACTGTACCAAAAAGGATTGGTTGACACTCAAAAAATTCTGGAAGTGACATGTAAGCAAGATTCACTAGTAATGAAGGAAGAAGTTTAAGATTCACTGAAGGGGCTTGCAAAAATATAAGCCTCCAGGAATTGATTGGATATCAATTGTCAGGTTTCAATGAACAGATGCATACCTGGACGTGTTCGTAAGTGTGTGCTAGGAAAATTGGAGGACAGCTGATTGGGGGAATGATTGACGGGGAAAGATTTATACTTGTTCCCATTCCCAAGAAAGGTGACCAATAGGATTTTGAAATTATGGTGCAATATTATCTATACCAATTATTTAGGAAAATCTTTAGCCTTTATTATTTTTGTTAGGTGCTTAGTCTGAACTAGATAGCATGTAACAAAAATAATAAAGGCTAAAGATTTTGCATGATTTCTCCAGTCATGGATATTAAGCTCATTCACTAAATAAGTCTTCGTTAAAATTATCACGTAACTATGGAAATGTAAAAGTAAAGTTGCCTCCTTTGTGGCATGAGGTGAGTTTGCCAAGAGAAGGAGAGCCCACAGATGCTTGAGTGCACATGGATAGGTGTGCATATGTGCACACAAATTTGTGTGCACTTTAATTTTACACACAACTGATGAAATGGTGGAATTTTTATAGTACAACTCAATCTCATGGTATCTTACTTTCCCCCATTGTCTTAGTACCTTAGCTTTTACTCTGTAGTTGTGTGTCATTGAGCCAAACCACTTGCTTTTGGGATAACAGCATAACTTTTTACCACTAGGACACCATGGTTCCCTAGATTTTTCTGTCAGGTTGGCAATTTCTATTTCCCCAATCCTCTCTAATTCTACCTAGAACATAATACTACACAATGAAGTGGTCAGAAAGTCTGTTGATTTAACACCAAGTCTCCCTTATTCATTCATTTCACAAATACTGTGTACTTACCTATGTATTGTCTATGTCTAGGCTATGTATTGAAGATACAAAATGTGAAACAAAACAGATCACACTTCTTATCATGATGCTTACATTCTAGGATGTTGTGTCATCTTTAAAAATAAGTAGCAATGTTTGCTTCCTGGAACTCTAATGGGAACTAGTGAGCTGCTGTACTCCATCAAATCAGGGTAGACTCAAAGCAGCTCTACATGACAGAGTAGAATAGGCATATAGAATCCCTTATATTGTAATTATTAGAGCGCTGCATTTTCTCCCTGGGAGCAATAGGTATGTTCCAATCACCACATTTTCCTCCAGTGGCTGAGTCCTGGCAACCTGGGTTTCTTATTTAATGGGCAAAGTAGGCAAAATGATTAGAATAGCAAAGGTTTTCAGTAATTGCTAATTATTTCTTTTATGTTCTGTAGAATTTCTAAGACTAAAATAAAAACATTCATAAAATAGTAGTAGAGCACTAATGGATGCTAATGTGTCCACTGGAAATCACCATGCTTCCTTTTGCTCCTTCTCTGGTTAATATGCTTTTGAAATGATGGCAATATAAAAATAAGCAAGCAAAACTCAAAACATTTGCTGCAGCAAGTCAAGGACTGCAGTCTTCAACATGGATTAAAACTCAACATCAAGAAGACAAAGACCTAAGACTATTATTGTAGGACAAGTATGAGGATTCAAGGAAGTGGTGGAGGGGCTTTATCATAAGGTCACACAATTTAATGGGGGGGAGGGAGGGATGGGTAAATGAAAGAGGAAAGATCTGGTGTGCAAAATGAGGTATCTGAATTTTATGAACTTTCTATGTAAACCAGTATAAAACAAAAATAAATAAATGATAGATAGATAGATAGATGATAGATAGATAGGTAGATGATTGATAGATAGATAGATAGATGAAGATAGATGATAGATAAGAAGACAAAGACTTTCACCACTGGGCCAAGTGGCAGGACCAAGATAGATTGTTACGATAGATAGACTGAGATTGTGAACAATTTAAATTTGCTTGGGCCCACAATCAACACCCTTGGCACCAGCAGTCAGGAAATAAAAAGATGAATCATATTAAGAAAATATGTTTTCAGAGACCTCTCCAGAGTACAAAAAGAACAATGATGCCAATCTAGGGAGTAAGATACACCTGACCAAAGCCATGGCCTTTGCAATTAAATGCTATATATCAGAAAGCTGGACAATCAATAAGGATGACAGAAGAATTGATGCCTTTGAGTTGTGGTGTTGAAGAAAATTATTGAACACGGATTTCCTAGAGAATACACAATACACAAGGATTTTGAAGCTCTGTCTGACAACTTTGGACATGTTACCAGGAAAGACCAGTACTTGAAGAAGGATATTAACCTTGGAAGTCTGGAGGGACTGTGCAAGGGAAGACAACCTAGGAGGAAATGGATTGACAAATAAGGGTAGGTATGTCAGAAACAATGAGGTTGGCTTAGGATTGGGAAGGGTTCAGAGTTATTGCATGTAGGATTTTTATGAGTTGCAAGTGACTTGACAGCACTTAACAACAACTAAGGATATACGAAGGAGCAAGAATAGACAACTTGGTTATTCTTCCTTTTCTGGAGAAACTCTTACTGCTACTTCTTGAATAATAGCTTAAGCAAATAAATTGTCTTCTAAAGATAGCAATGAATGATTACACTCAATTTGGAAATTACTGGATTTATAAAATAAGGAAGATTTTTAAAATTTTCAAGCTTTGGAGAGTATTTGAACTATTTTGTTATTTCATCTAATAACTTCAGTACTACTACTCACACAATAATCACTGGATGCTAGCTAATTAGAATACAATTAATTCATAATAAGTTAGTTTCTTGATTTACAATTACTGATGTGATTTCTTTTTTCATATTTTAAGACAGGCACTATGCAAACTATTTAGGAAGAAAAATACAGTACTGAAGATAAGTTCTAAAGATAGTGCAAAATTAATTAGGCATGTATATATTAGTGTATATTTACAGCCAAATTTTTTTTCTTTTTCAATCTATATCAAGTGTTAGAATATGGTTGTGTAGCATCAAGTTGGAACTGACCCATAGCTCACTCCCTGGTGGGTTTTTAGAGGCAATGAATCTCACAGAAGGAGATTGTCCATCCTTCTGCAGAACAGCTGGTGGATTCAAACTGTGTGCCATTGGGATTGTAGTGCAGCTTTTTGCCACTAGGCCATCAGTTCTCCCTACTGTTAGAATAACTGACACATAGCTTATCAGTACTACGTTATTTAGTTCTTAGTGATCTTCTCTAGACTTCATGAAAGGAGCAATTGATTACTAAACCTCTTTTCATTACTGTAGAACAGCCTAGGTATTATTTCCTTTGTGGAGTTTTTAACAGATGATTTTATTTGAAATTAGTTTTTTTTCCTTTAAAATTATATTTAAACACCTTGTCTCTGGGACATGAGCAAACACAACTTTGGACAAAAATATATTGCCAAAAAAAGTTTTAATTACCTGTGTTGATTACTACTTTATAACATTTGAAAACTTTAATAAAAGAAGTAAAATACACAGAAAAATACAGGTTCAATTTAGAGGGTATTTTCCTATTCCCTGAAACTACATAGTAATGAGCAAAAAAAAAAAAAGGACACATACATTGAAAACAGATACGGAAAAGTTTTACACATTGAAAACAGATATGGAAAAGTTTTAGTAGGTGTTTCAGAACTTGGCAATAATAAAAAAATATTGTTGGTAGACAAAGGTGCTGAAGCACATCAAAACATAAACTTTTTCAAAATGAACCCAGCTTCAATTTTGAGCTATGGCTTCACATAATGGAAAATGTAAAACAGGATTTTTACAGTAGGAAATGAAACAGGATAAGCTAGATTTTTAAGGACAATACTACCTTGCATAAAATGCTATGTAAGGCCAAATCATTTGTAAAGCTTAACGGACAGTTATTATCCGTTTATAATGATATATATGAGAGCTCTGGTGGCTTCTTGTTGTTAGGTGTCATCGAGTCAAATACGACTGGCGCGTGAATAATGTCATCTGAAGCCTGTTCTCTTCTGTGCCATCCTCACCACATCTGATACATTTGAGCCCATTGCTACAGTCACTGTGTTAGTCTATGGCACTGGGGGGTCTTCCTCTCTATTGCTGACACTTCTGGCGGCTTAGTGGTAAGGAATTCAGCTGCCAGCTCAAAGGAACACGGTATAGGTGCACCAGGTGCTCTGTGGAAGACGGATGGGCAAACTCTCTGTGATTTATGGCCTCTGAAAACTCACATGAGGGCCAACTATGAGTGAATTCTGACTCAATGGTAAATGACAACAACAGCATAACATAAGAGTGTCACTAACAGAAGTACAAACATCAACATTTTCTGTTAGTTTATACAATACTCATATTATGTGATTTGTATTAAGACGTTTACTGCAGTGAGTAGGTTAAGCAAGTCTTCACAAAGAGGATAGATTTGAACTTGGTCTCCAAGATTAAGTAGACATGTTATGTGTCTGAGAGTCAAAGTGGCCAAAAGTACAGCAGGAAGAATCTCTGGCAGATCCTGCACGATCTTCATGATCTCTGCTACGAATGAAGTTATACTGACTTAAAATGAATATCACAATCCAAGTATAATGTTGAATGGCAAAAAAAAAACAAAAACAAAAAAAAAACCCAAAAACGGAAGTGTGAACAGTTTGCTAGCTTCAGAGAATCAAAGGTAAATGGATGAATTTAGAATGTCAGCTCTGGTGGATTAGTGATAAGGAGCTGCACTACCAATCCAAAGGCGCATGGTTCAAATCCATCGGTTGCTCTTCCACAGGAAATAGAGCTCCTCCTATGTGAATTATTGCCTTCCAAACCTACTGGAAGGGCAGATAGGAATCAATTTTAATGGAATGGCTCATAACAATAACTAGGCTGTAAGGAAGAAGTAGATAATAAATAAGGTCATCAAATCTATCCATAAAATTAGAACTAGGAGGAGTCTGTGCTTCAACTCTAGGCAATGAGAACCCTGAAAACATTTTATAAGCGAGAGTGTAACACCAGCACTTTTGTGATGCTAACAAGCTGCAGTGATCTCCTCTGGAGGAAGTTGTGCTGCACAGGTTGTTACTCTCTGGTGACCCGTGTCCACCTGTAGCTTTTTTTTTTTTTAAAAATATAATCTTTTTTATTTTATTTTTTTTATTATTTTTATGTGAGAATACCATCAAATCAGATCTGACTGGTACAGGAGGAGATTGTCTCTCCTTCCCCGGCAGAGCATCTGGTGGATTTGAACCCTGCACCTCTGGGATTGTAGTTGCAGCTCCTTGCCACTAGGCCACCAGAGCTCCCCCACCTGTAGCTTTTGAGGAGATAGTTGAGTAACAGGTTCTGAATCAAAGGCAATAAGTATGAGTCAATGATCATGAATAGTGCAGAGATCAGATTGGAAGAGACTGAAGCAAGCTAGAAGATTTCCCACCAGGTTCTCCAGGGTGGGTTTCCGATTTCTCATCTTATGAATACTTGGGCATGAATAGTTGTGTATGTTTTATTCTCTGCCCCTATATTACGATGTTTCGGAGGGAGATACGGCATCTGGCTGCCTTTCCCACATTCAACAACTCATTCAGTACCTGGTTGTAAGCAGCTCGTAAGAAAATATAATTGAATTATTAATATTGAAAAATGAGCAGAAAGGGAACAAAATAATGCTTCCCTGCACTGCCTTACAATGCATTTCCAGTTCTTGAACTACAGCAGGGGTTGGAGCCATGTAAATACCTATAGAGCTCCCCTGCTGCTCCATTCTGTTCAGGAGCTTGAATAACTAGGCTTCTTGTAGAAGCACTGTCATTAATGATTAATATAGTTTCTAAGGTTAAAAGACTAGAGATTTTTTTTTGACAGGTAACTCTCATACAGAAAAGCAAATAATAAAGCCATGAAGTCTATAAGGA
>NW_006399864.1:6580186-6593153 GCF_000299155.1 Elephantulus edwardii
CGGGCTAAAGCTTCATTTAGCTCTCGCCGTCACTGTCTCCCAGGGTGTGATTGTCAAAGAGGTACTCGGCCAGGCCCGAATCCGGGGCGCCCATCTTGCGCAAGTTGGTTACGTAGTCACCCAGTTGTTTGATGGATTTCACCTGCTCATCCAGGTAATGTGTCTCAATGAAGTCACACAAATGAGGGTCGTTCTTGTCAGTGGCCAATTTGTGCAGACCTTTGCATCTTAAGCTAAATGTTCTCTCAATGTTGTAACCCTGCTTTACTTACTGTTTATTATATATCTGATACTATAATCTGGCTAAAATTGAATAATGCCTGCCTGCCATTAATACAAATTTTCCAAACTATCTAATTTAGTTCTAAACTGTAACTCTAGTAGCCTAGTTATAAGGTTTTGCAATGCAAACTCAAAAGCAGGCAGTTCAAATGTTCTTCAGGAGAAAGATGGGCAATTTCCTCCTGTGTGATATGTTGTTGGTGTTGTGTACCACGGTTGAAACACAGAACAACAAAAGCATCTAAATGAATACAATAGCAAATCCTGTCTGCCTGACAATATCATGCACTGATTTCCCCTGTGTTCAAACACAAATGCTTAGCAACCCAATGTTTCAAGGAGAAAACTCTGCTTAAAAAGGTATTATCATGCTGCTAAAATAAATCAGTACCATCCTTGTTTAACAGATAAGAGACCACCATAGTGATTTTTACCATGTTGGCGTTGCTGTTATGTGTCATTGAATCACTTGCGACTCATAGCTACCTTATGTACAAGAACCCTAAACCCTGCTCTATCTTGTGCTTTCCTCAGCAGTCTCTGACACTCCTACTCCCATTACCCCACTCACTCAATCAATCCATCTCACCGAGGGTCTTCCTCTCTTGTGTTGTCCCTCCACCCTCCCAAACATGATGTTCCTCTCCAAGGACCTCCTTACAACATGCCCAAGTATGTTACACGAGGCTTCAGAATCCTTGCCTCCAAAGAGCAGCCAAGTTTCACCCTTTCTAGGACAAATCTGTTTGTTCTCCTAGCAGTCCATGGTATATTCAACACTCTTTCCCAGCACCACTGCTCAAAGGCATCAATTCTCTTTCTATTATTCCTAGTCATTGTTCAGTTCTCTGATGTATAGCATGCAATTGCAAAGACTATGGCCTGGGTCAGGTACACCTTAGTCTCCTGCCTGACATCATTGCTCTTCAGTACTCTGGAGAGGTCCCTGACAGCTGACTTTCCCAATGCAATTTGTCTCTTGATTTCCTGCTGGTACTGAAAATATTGATTGTTGAGCCAAGCAAACTAAAACTGTTAACAATCTCAATCTCTTCACTATCTATTATGATGCTGCCAAATGACCTAGTGGTGAGAATCTGTTTATTTGATGTTGAGCTTCAATCCATATTGAAGTGTGCAGTCCTTGACCTTCTGCAGGAAGCACTTCAAGTCCTCCTCAATTTCAGCAAGCAGGGTGGTGTCATCTATAAAACTCAGGTTGTTGATGAATCTTCCTCCAATCCTGATGCCACATTCCTCTTCATACAAGCCAGCCTCCCGAATGGTTTGTTCTTCATACATATTGAAAAGGTGTGGAGACAGAATACATGTCTGGTGGACACCCTTCCCAATTTTGAACCATGCAGTGTTTCCTTGCTTTGTTCTGACAACTGCCTCCTGGTTCAAGCACTGGTTTTAAATAAACAGAATCAAATGTTCTGGGATTCCAATTCTTCTCAGAATTAGCCACAGTTTGTTGTGATCCACATAGTCAAATGCCTTTGCATAGTCAATGAAACCCAGATAGACATTCCTCTGATACTCTCTACCAGGATCCTAAGTGATCTTAATATTTCAGGTATGCTTTCGTGGCATCATTTACACTTGAGGTTTTTAAAAGTGTAGATTCTATTTTAATTTTTACTTATTTTTCATTTAAAATTTGAATTAACTAAATTTGCATCTGCAGTATGTATATATCCTATGTTTATGTGGATTAACTCTATTTAACTGTAATCAAGCTTAAAGTATGTGTCTAAACATTCATGATTTTCTGAACCTGGAAGAAAAGATTTCTTGATATGCATGTATTAAATCGTTAACCTGAACCCCTATTGGCAAACAACAATTCAACCAGTTTGATTTATACAAACATTATGTCCATATACTTCATCTGACAGAACCACTGATGTATTATTAATAATAAAAGAAAATATCCTGGTATTTATTTGTGCAAGGCTGAACTTAGTCCTTTAGGGCTGTATTTAAGTATTTTATAATTAGTAGTTTTTGGAAGTAAAATTGTAAAACAGGGCTATCACTGTATGTATAATCTAGTCCAGGAGAAATGAGCGATCCAGAGTGACTGAACTACAGGCATGGCATCATATGCTGGAAGAGAAATCACATACACTGAGGTGCCACATCTTAAAGGGAAGAAAATGCTTTCAAATAAATGGAAAATTAACATTTGTAGCTAAACAAAGAGGGCATTAGTTTATTGGAATGAATTCTTACGTTCTGGGATGCTTTTATTTTGGAGATATAATCACACTTTACTTTAAAGCATTTCCTGGTGGTATTATGATAAAACATTTCTCCCAGCAGCAACCCATCATTACCTTTGTAGTTAACTTTGAAGCCAACAGATCCAACACTTTCATCTGTTTGAAGGTGCAGCCACATTTGGCTACTCATGCTCACTATCAAGTCCGGCACAAAGCTTCCAGTCAACCTGAAAGAGACGGACAAAGAAGAGTGAAATGGATTATTGAAATATGATGTGCACACAAAGACCCAGATGTGTTCCTTAATACTTTCTTTGCTCGAAAACAAAATCAAACTGTCAGATCTAGGCAGAAGGCTGTTAATTCGACAAAAGAAAAAAGCTACAAAGGTTAAAGATCAAGGTTTATTATAAATAAGTATCATTCTATGCATTTATGTATTCTAGGTATTTCATATTCTTGAGGCAAACTGACTAATTTTTGACCATCAGACAGTCTTATTCTTCCTTTTGAAGTAAAGAGAAAAAGATGATCTATAAAAATCTTCCCCTTTATTAAATAGGAGAGCACGTTTATTTCAACCTTTTACACTGCACAGATCTTAATTTTAAAGAGATATTGTGGAAAACACTAAAGTACAGTGAAAACAGTACAATGACAAGGACCATAATCTGGCTTTGTATAATATCATGTAGGTTTCACAAGGCTTATGATATGCTATTGTAAAATGCCATTGAGTGGGAACCAATCCATAGCTGACCCATCAACAGGTTTTCAGAGGCTGTAAGTCATATGGGAGAAGGCTGATGTTTTTCAGTGGAGTAGTGGATGAATTTGAACCTCTTCTCTTCAGGTTGGCAATGAAATTCTTCAAACACTAAGCTACCAGAGCTCCCTGCCTTATTATATAGTTACATTTATAGGCTAGCCCTGTCATGCATAATTTTAATTCTAAATAATTTGTTTTCGTTTCATGTGACATCTCTGAATTTAGGAATGAATAAGCTCTCATTCAGTAATGCTCAGTTTGAAATGCTAACAAAATCACTTCATGTTTCCTCTGTCAGTCATAGTGTTGTAGTCATATATTTGAAACAAAGTCAAAAGTCATATATAAAAACGAGTAATGAATATTACTAAGTAAGACTTGAGTACAGGTGAATTCTATTAGGGAAAAATACTTACTGCAGAGTAAGTACAAGACAAACAAACAAACAAATAAAAACCAGGTAGATTTCCAAAGGAGGGGGGAAATCCTGAATATCTTTCTACATTCCACATACTTTGGATATATCGTCAGGAGGGATCAGTCTTTGGCAATAGTATTATCTTGGGAAAGATAGAAAGCCAGAGAAAGAAAGAAAGTTCTCCATAAGATGAATTGACACTGTGAAATGGGCTGGGGCATATCAGAGACCAGGGGGATGGTACGGGGCAGAGCCAAGTTCAGAGCTACTGTTCATAAGGTCGCTCTGTTGTTGTTGTTATGTACTGTCAAGTTGGAATCAACCCATAGTTGACCCTCCACTGTGCTTTCAGAGGAAGTAAATCACATGAGAGAAGCTCCAGGGAGGAACTGGTGGATTCAAACTGTGTGCCATTAGGTCGGCAGTTCAGCTAAACTTGAGTGTACCTAACAACAATGTGATACTTCAAAGGCATCACTTTTCCTTCCATTTTTCATTGTTAACGAGTGTATGTAATGGATATCAGAGCATTAAAACTACAGGAATTGTTTCAGCTACTTCGTGTCAAACATGCTGGTAAGTTTTCTCACAGAGACTATTAAAGCACATTTTATGAGAAGATTTGCTCTTTTCCATTTATGCCATCCTTCTTGAAGGACCCATAATGGCACAATGGTTAAGCTGTGACTGATTTCCAATAAGTCAACACCTCAAATCGACTAGCAGCTTCAAGAAAATGCCTTGTCATCTACTCTGGAAAGACTTTTTGATTAAGTTTGATGAGTTCTACTTTGTCCTCTAGGGACTCTGTGAGTCAGATAAACTTACTAACGCTAAATAACGACATATACATCTTAGGTCTGTACTATCATAACATCTGAACAGTAAGCACATTCAAATTAGATCGTTCCCTTACTAATATGTATCCCTAACTCCTCTTAATTCACAACCTTTTACTGCATGAGAAAGAATGTTGTTGTTGTTGTTGTTATGTGCCGTCGAGTCGCCTGCAACTCATAGCGAAAGAATACAAACCTAAATATATAAACAAGTATAAAATTCTCCCTGGTTCCCAAAAGGGACCTAGCCATTCCCTACATTGATTCCTTTTAATATTCCTTTTAGAAAACCTGAAATTACAAATCATGTCTCTCACTTTTGAAATGTATGCAGATGTTTTTAAAAGCTAACTAAGTCTCATGACAGTTCCTTATCCCAGGAATGTCTTTCTTAGAACCTTGGAGCCACATCTTTGAAAATCAAGGAATAGGGGCCCTATCTCCTTGCCTCTGTGGGAGGAACAGTTTATATTATTAACTTTGTGATGTCGTAAATATATAAGACATATTCTTTCCTTTTCATAATTATAGATAACATGGAGTATATTTTGCTGGCCACATAAAAAGAGTGTGTTTTTCCTCTTAGCAATCTCCTTCACATTTACCTATAAATTGAATAAGTCTACTTTAATGCTTATTGCATAATAAACTGATTACATTCTTTCAATTTTTTTGTGGAAAAAATTTACTGAGTTAGCAGAAAATGTTATTTTTAGTTACATTCTTTGCAACAATTTGGTGACATGGGAATAGAATACCACTTCTCTAATTGAGTGGACCCACTGAAGATTGTAGCCATACAATTATAATAACCATACAATAAGAGAGCTTGAATTATATTTTCTAATTTTAGTGCTTTACTCTTCGGGGATATTAGCTGAGCAACTCTTCTCTCCAAGGTCAAGATTTTATTCTTAAGCATGGGTAGTTTGAACTCTAAAATTATATTAGGAACACCATTAGCTTTGAGGGTGAAAATTAGGGAAGATTAGAAATATTGCCTGCAGGTATTCATCTTAAATGGCTCAGATTGTGACATCTGGGTTGATATACCTGGGAGAATCTACTGGAGAATCTAATCTTGCAAAACCTGATAAGGATTTCTTTGATTTGAATAAGTTCACCTATTTGAAAGAGTTCTCTTCCTTTGTTACTTCAGCTTCCTCTAGTGATTCTTTCTTCTGCTTTTCCATCTCCTCAAAAACTTCCTAGAGAAAAGGAAGAAGCTGTTTTGTTTTTGGGTTTTTGTTTGTTTGTTTGTTTTGGGGTTTTTGTTTTATTTTGGTTTTTTTAATGGGTGGTTCCTTTTGTTAATGGATCTCCCTGGAAAAAAGAACAAAGGAACAATTTCTTTAAATAGTAGTGAATTAACTTTCCTATTTGGGGAAAATCTAGTGACTTAGTGGAAGGAACCATCTGTTAGAATTGACCAGCTGCTCCACAGGGGAGAGATAGGCAATCTCCTCCTGAGTGATTTACTGTCTCCAAAAACCCAATGGAGGGTCAGCTGGGTGGTTCCTTTCCTGCTCAGTGATACACAATAACAACAACATTTCACAATAACAACATTTAAGGAAAAGGGAAGATGCCTTAGTAATCCAGAGCTTTAAGGTTTGGACTTAGACCTGAAAAGTCAGTGTTAAAATCCACCAGCAGATCTGCAGGAGATAAACTGTAATCTTCTCCTTGAAAGATATATAACCTTGGATCACTCATAATGATTGTGAGTCAGATTTGAGTCAAAAGCCTTTTCTTTAAGATACAAGTTTGTGTGTTTCA
The DNA here is from genome assembly GCF_000299155.1 of Elephantulus edwardii. Taxonomy (NCBI): domain Eukaryota; kingdom Metazoa; phylum Chordata; class Mammalia; order Macroscelidea; family Macroscelididae; genus Elephantulus; species Elephantulus edwardii. Next base: position 6,586,502 of record NW_006399864.1, read on the forward strand.
TATGTTGGTCCAGAGTTCATCTCTGAGAGCCTTATATCATAGATATGGCATGCATTTTGACAAGCAGAAATTATGAACAAATAGTATCAGGCTACATGTGGAGAACTTCTATTAAAAATCCCCCCTATTAGAACCACTCTGGGAGGCAGTTTGGCAGTTTCCTTAAAAAGCTGAAAATAGAAAGTCCATATAAGGCAGCTCTTCCACTGCTATCAATGGACCCCCAGGAAAGTAAAATTGAGATATAAATGATGATTTGTAAACCAATGTTCAAGGAAGTGTTAGTCACATTCACAAGAGTATAGAAACAGCCCAAATGTCCAATCACAATTGAATGGATTGAGAAATTATAGCACGTGCATGCTGTAGTTTACCATGAATCACCTAGAAGCAAAGATTTCAACATAAGTGTTAACTTGGGAGAAATTGCAGAGCACTAGACCAAGTGAACTAACTCAGTCTCCTAAGGACAAATACTGCATAAGCAATAGAAGCATAATGAGTAAAACGTGCATGGAGGCTCAAGGGGGAAAGGAGTGGCAGCTATGGGGTAGGTAAGGAGGAAATCATAAGGTCACACAATTTGAAGAGTGGAGGGAGGGACTAAAGGAGATGGGAAAGATCTGGTGGGACCTCAAATGACAGGGTAATTGTGAGCATGACTCAATGGGGATTCATTTTATAAAACATAATGTATGAGAATAATTCCAAAGTTCTGAAGAGTAATGATGTCAGTGTAGAGATTAAAATGCACATGATTCAGGCCATAATCTTTGCAATTACTTGCTATGCATAAGAAAGCAGGACAATGACTAGAGATGATAAAGGAGAATTAATGCCTTACAGCTATGGTTCTGGAGAAGCATACTTGAATATACCATGGACTGCTAAGAGGACAAACAGGTTTGTCATCCTAGAGAAGGCTGCTCTTTGGAGGCAAGGATGCTGAAGCTTTGTCCGACATACTTTGGCCATGTTGCAAGGAGGGACCAGTCCTTGGAGAGGGATGTCCTGCTTGAAATGGTGGAGGGACAGTGCAGGAGAGGAAGACCCTCAATGAGATGGATTGATTCAGCGGCTGGGCTTATAGGGATAGGTGTTCAGAGACAATAAAGATTGGCACAGGATAGAGCAGGGTTTAGGGATGTTATACATAGGATTGCTACGAATCACCAGCTACTCCACTGCACGTAACAACAACAACAACAACAATGAAAATAATTGTATAAATGTATGTGAATAAAGAAAAGTGTGAAAGACAATGTATATGAACTTTGTATGCAAACCAACATAAAACAAATATTAAAAAAAAAATTCCTAAGCTCTGGTAGGGAACTCTCATGGCCTAGGGGTAAAGAAGCTGCTCTACAATCCCAGAGGCATGTGGTTCAAGGCCACCAGCAGCTCCATGGGAGAAGGATGGGCGATCTCTTCCCATGCAATTAACTTCCCCTGAGAACTACTAGTCAGATATGAGTTGGTTCCAACTCGATGGTACAAACAACAACAACAACAACAAGAAGCTCTTGTGGCCTAGTGGCAAGATGCTGTGCTGCAATCCCAAAGGGCACCAGCTCTCTGAAAACTCACCAGAGGGTCAGCTATGAATCAGTTCTGACTCTAGTACACAAAAACAACAAGGTTGAGTAGGTGCATTAGTCAGTTGTGGGGCGGGGGGTTTACAATAAAAAGCATCAATGTGGGACAGGGAGAAAGAAGACAAGGAGGCATACAATTCTACCTTTTACATATTCCAATTTTTACAGAAGCCATGTCTTCCTACACAATTGCCAGTGACTCTATTTCCATTGAGACACTACCCAGAACTCTTGTATAACCTAAGTGGCGTTCTTCATAGCTAGGATTTGCACAGAATTACACAAATGGAAGAGTTCCCTTTTCAATTGTGTTGGGAACTAGAGCAAAACCATGTCGAGGAGAAGCCAATTGTCTACCTTCCTCCACAAATAGGAATGGTTTTGGAGACACATCAAATGGGATTGTTCACAGTCATCTGCAAAAGGTGAACTGTGACAAATTGCAGCAGTTTTTCCAGAAGACAGGAGCGTCTCCATTTCCCCCCCCCCTTTTTCATATCAATACTTTCTTAAGGATTTATCAAATTTTTCTCACATAACCTAAAGAAGATAAAAATAATCATTGGAACTATCCGTCTTTATCTTTATTTTCGTGTTTATCAACCTCAAATTAAGAAAATGTGTTACAATGCAAAGACAGATATTTTCTCTCTCACCTTTTAAAATGTGACAAAGCAACTCTTGTCACCAGCAGTTAGGACATCAAATGGCCAATTGCATTGGGAAAGTCTGCTGTCAGGGACCTCTCCAAAGTTTTAAAAGTAATGATATCACTCTAGGGACTAAGGTGTGCCTGATCCAGGCTATAGTCTTTGCAATTACTTACTACGCCTCAGAGAGCTGGACAATGAATAAGGATAACAGAAGAAGAATCTGTGCTTTTGAGTTGTGGTGCTGGAGAAGAGTAGAGAACATATCACGGATCACTAAGAAAATAAACAGGTCTGTATAACAGAGAGTGAAACCAAGTTTCTCTTTAGAGGCAAGGATTTTGAAGTTCCATTTCACATACTTTAGGAACGTGGCCAGGGGTGACCAATCTTTGGAGAAGGACATTATGCTCAGAAGAGTGAAGGAACAGCACGGGAGAAAAAGATGGATTTGCACAGTGACTGGGGGAATGTGCGTAGGTGTGTCAGAATCCATAAGATGGGCTCAGAACAGAGAACATTTCAGAGCTTTTGTATATAGGGTCATTATTAGTCATATGTGACTTAATGGCACATAATAACAACAAACAATGCCCCACATGTCATGGCAGGTATACTGTAAATACCTAAGACTCAGGCAATAATAATAACACTTTTAAATTTTTTTTTAGTTGAACAATGTATTACTGCTCAAGAACATAAGCTAAATTTATGCAACCAGAGTAGAGGCTATGGATGATTCATATTTCCAACTCGGGGGGGGGGACTCTTTTCTTCGTCTTATGATATTGAGCCAATCAGTGAATTCAGCACTCAATTGGGCTGATGGTATTTAACATCTTAATACATGTAAATCCTATATGTGGAAAACCAGAGCATTATATATATCATATAATACTGAGATAGAAATTTTTCTATGTTGTCTAGAATTATGAAAATATTTGCAGATTTTTGTAAGATTACGCAAACTCTAAAATAGAAATCTGAAGGGCAACCACCTGGCCAATTGACTGGAAGAGACCCATATTTGTTCCCATTACAAAGAAAGGTGACCCGACAGAGTGTAAAATTTATCAAATAATATCATTAATATCACTTGCAAGCAAGATTCTGCTGAAAATGATCCAAAAATGACTGGAGCAGCACATCAGCAGAGAACTGCCAGATGTGCAGGCTAGGTTTAGAAGAGGTTGTGGCACTAGCAATGTTATAGCTAAAGTTAGATGGATGTCGGCTGAAAGCAGAGAGTACAAAAGTAATCTGTTTCATTGACTGTGCAAAGACATTTGACTGTGTGGATCACAACAAACTGTGGCTAACTCTGAGAAGAATGGGAATCCCAGAACACTTGATTGTGCTTATGCAGGACCTATACTTGAACCAGGAAGCAGTCATCAGAACAGAGCAAGGAAACATGACATGGTTTAAAACTGGGAAGGGTGTACGGCAGAGATGTGTCCTATCTCTAAACATTGTCCATTTATGTGTGGAGCAGATCATTCGGGAGGCTGGGCTCTATGAGGAGGAGTATGGCATCATGATTGAAGACTCACCAACAATATGTATTATGCAGAGGACACAACACTCCTTGCTTGCTGAAACTGAGGAGGACCTGAAGTACTTGCTGCAGATGGTCAAGGACTGCAGCCTTTAATATGGATTGAAGCTCAACATCAAGAAAACAAAGATTCTCAGCACTGATCTGATTGATAGACTGTGAAGATATTGAGATTATTAACAGCTTTCGTTTGCTTGGCTCCACAATCGGCAGTTTTGGAACCAGCAGCTAGGAAACCAAAAGATGAATTGTATTGGGAAAGCTGTATGCTATCGGAGACATCTCCAGAGTTCCGAGGAGCAACAGCATCATTATGGAGAAGTAAGATGCACCTGGCCCAGGCTATGGGCTTTGCAATTACGTGCTACACATCAGAAAGCTGGGCAATGACTAGTGACAATGGAAGGAGAATTAATGCCTTTGAGCTGTGGTGCTGAAGAAGAGTACTGAATATATCATGGACTGCTAAGAAAACAAACACGTTAATCCTGGAGAGGATGAACCCAGGGTGCTCCTTCGAAATAAGGATTCTGAAGCTCCATCTGACATACTTTTGGCACGTTGCAAAGATGGACTAGTCCTTGGAGAGGTATATTATGCTTGGGAGCATGGAGGGACAGTGCAAGAGAGGAAGACCCTTGATGAAATTAATTGACTCAGTCACTGGGGTAATGAGGGTGGTGTGTCAGGGACAATAAAGTTGGCTCAGGATAGAGAAAGTAGAGCAGGGTTCAGAGCTCTTAGACATAGGGTTCCTAGGAGTTGCAGGAGACTTGACAACACATGACAACAACAAAAAAACTTAGATTTTACATGGATGAATATGTTTGCAATGTATGCTAATATAAATGAATAAGTCTCCATTACCTCTCTATATCTTTTATCTTGCATAACAACAGGTGTCTAATAAAAAATAATAATAAAATAATTTTTGCTAAACTTCAAGATTATATCGATTGAAATTGTCTACAGTCTTAGCATTTCAATGTGTTGTTACTATTGCTATGTGTCTTCCTTTTGTTCCCAAGAAGTATATTACTTCTGCACATAATCATAATAATTGTCCCTTGTTCTTGGAAGATATAAATTTGTATTTGAGACTATGTTCTGTGTCCATTTAACTGAACCCTCTCATAATCTCCTGGGTTGGGAGATAATTTATTTTTAATTATATTTCCCAATATTGGATTTTATATTAAAAAAATATATATATATAATTATTTTCTTTTTGTATCCAGGCTCATTGGCTAATGTCTGTTAAATTTGTACTCAATTCATATCTGTAAGCAATCAGTTGGGAAAGGATACTGAAAAGTTATAGGTGAGGGAGTTTTCAATCTTTCTCAAAAGTCATTCATCAGATAAATCTAATATACTTTTAATATAGCTTTTTAACCTATCACCTGTGAGTTAAAAATATACTTGTTAATGTATTTTGCTTAGAGGTTGAATAACCTCAGTGTTCTTAATGCATTCTAATCCTACTTGGCTCCTTCACGTTGGATTAAAAGAGTAAAAGCCTTAAACGGGTGCACTCAGAAGTCTTGTTCCAGCACTGAAGGAAATATCAAATAAAGTACAGGACCTATTAAATTTCTATTAGGTTCAATGCCCAATTTTCTTTATAATCACAAGGTATTTGAGTGCATCCTTTAGCAGTAACGATGGCAGTCTTAACACTCAATATTTTCTGTAACCATATAAACATGTAACTTTTGCTTTTTTCAGAAAGTACATTTAATAATAATTCTTTTAATATAGCTATATCTAGAGTAATTTATGTATTTATTACAGTGTATATGCAATTTACTTAGAATGATAATATTATGGCTGAGAAATAGTAGTTTTTTAAAGGCTGAACCCTCACCACTAGTGCAACAGCTCAGAAAGTGGATTAAAGTGAGAGAATAGTAACATGGGGGGGTTTTGTACGTGATATTTTGTAAAGTAGGAAACATGTCTTTTAAAGTAAAAGACTATGGAATGGATGGAACAACACATATAATAGGTCATTAGCTACTTGAGATGACAATTACAGTGGTTTTAACATCATTTATAGACATAGGCAGGAAAGTCTTAGTTACTTTAAAAGGATATTGTGCATTTCTTTTTTTTTTTTTTGTTAGCTGCTGCAAAAAGCTTTATTGTTTCATTTGGTCCAAGGCTTGGGTGAAGGGCTTCTGGGTGGATAAGATTCTACATCAGGGTGGGATAGAGAAGCTTACTGCTGTTGGCAGGGGGACACAGAGGGTTCCCCCTGCAAGTCCCCACAGACTCCTAGTCCTGCTTGAGGGTGAGACGCTCAAAGAGATACTCTCCCAGCCCAGCCTGGGGGCCGCCCAGTCTTCTAATGTTGGTCAGATGGTCACCCATCTTCTTCAGCAGTTTCACTTCCTCATCCAGGAAGTGGTTCTCCAGAAAGTCAGAGAGATGGGGGTCAGTGTGGGCGGAACCCACGGCGTGCAGATGCAGAAGGGCCTGGTTTAGGCTCTTCTCCAAGGCCAGTGCTGCTTGCATGGTGTCCAGGGTTTTACCCCACTAATCCTGGGAAGGCTTCTGGATATCTTAGGAGAGGACTCGCCCACCACGCTGGTTTTGCAGCTTCAAGAGCCTCTGGGCACCCTCGCGCTTCTCACTCGCCAGCTCGCGGAAGAAGTGTCCCACGCCTTCCAAGGCCACATCATCGCAGTCAAAACAAAAACCCAGAGAGAGGTAGGTGTAAGAGGCCTGCAGGTGCAGGTTGACCAGATGGTGGACGCCAGCTTCTGCTTCGGCAGAATAATTTTGACGGATCTGAGAGCTCATAGTTGGTCGAGGTTTTGGGGCTAACAAAAAAAATGTGTTAG
>NW_006399864.1:6593253-6595174 GCF_000299155.1 Elephantulus edwardii
CTCGCGGAAGAAGTGTCCCACGCCTTCCAAGGCCACATCATCGCAGTCAAAATAAAAACCCAGAGAGAGGTAGGTGTAAGAGGCCCGCAGGTGCAGGCTGACCAGATGGTGGACGCCAGCTTCTGCTTCGGCGGAATAATTTTGACGGATCTGAGAGCTCATAGTTGGTCGAGGTTTTGGGGCTAACAAAAAAAATGTGTTAGCTGGTCCCGAAAATAGGAGATGGTTGAGATGATCCCGAGGTTACGCCTGGAGGTGAAGTTGGAGGGTGGTCGGAGGTTGGAAGGGGGGAAGTCGCCGGGTCTGTTCCGTCCAAACACTGTTGAAGCAAGAGACAGATCCACGGGACCGCTGGGGAACTGATATTGTGCATTTCTACAAAAACATTTGGATTTTGGGAAAGAAGACTGCAGGTGAATATCTTTGATGATGTTGGATCACTTCAGGTATTTGTTTATCTAGAAACCATCCAATATCATATACATCTTGGAGTATTTTAAGAATAGAAGACAGCTTTCCCTGTTCCTTATTCTTACAGTTTTCACTTCGTTAATCTTAAAAGTATTGCCATGATTCTAATAATAATGACAGTAAAGCATGTATGGCAAAATTAAGAAAAGGAAGAATAATAAAGTATCTAATAGAATATGCTTTTAATCTTCTCAGTTGGCTGCTTTTCAATTAATAGTAGGCAAGAGAACAGTCAACATCACTTTAACTCTCCATGAAAAGGAATTGAAGGCTGAAAATCATTTAGTGTCCTGTGGTACATTATAATCTTTGTTAGATCTACAAAATAAATCATGCTCATTCACACTATCAAGTGAATTTACAGGTAAGTGTAAAAATATCACATAGAAAACACTTTGAGAATAAATAAAGTTGCATCATTGTTGTTGTTGTTATGTGCCATCAAGTCACCTAAGACTAATAGTGGCCCTATGTACAACATATTAACAATCTGCGTTATGCAGATGACACAACCCTGCTTGCCGAAACTGAGGAGGACCTCATGCACTTGCTGTAGAGGGTCAAAGACTGCAGCCTTCAGTATGGACTGAGGCTCAATATTAAGAAGACAAAGATTCTCACCACTGGACCAACTGGTAGCACCAGGATGGACGGCGAAGAGATTGAGATTGTTCACAGCTTCAGTTTGCTCGGCTCCATGGTCAACACTCTTGGCACCAGCACCCAGGAAATAAAAAAACGTATTGCAATGGGAAAGTCTGCTGTTATGGGCAGAGGCAATGGGATTGGCACAGGATAGAGCAGGGATTAGGGCTGTTGTACATTTGGTCCCTATGAGTCGCAAACAACTTGAAGGCACATAACAACAGCAACAACATGTACAACAGCCCTAAACTCTGCCCTATCCTATGCCACTCTCACTGTCTCTGACACACCTACCCCATTACCCCAGTCACGGAATCAATCTATCTCATTGAGGGTCTTCCTCTCCTGCACTGTCCTTCCACCATTCCAAGCATGGTGTCCCTCCCTAAGGACTGGTTACTCCTTGCTACATGTCCAAAGTATGTCACAGAGAGTTTCAGAATCCTTGCCTCCAAGGAGCAGCCTGGCTTCACACTCTCCAGGACAAACCTGTTTGTTCTCTTCGCAGTCCATAGTATATCCAATACTCTTCTCCAACACCACAGCCCAAAGGCATCAATTCTCCCTCTATCATCCTTAGTCATTGTCCAGCTCTCTGATGCAGAGCAAGTGATTGTAATGACCACGGCCTGTATCAGGCACACCTTAGTTTCCAGACTGACATCATTACATGTCAGCTCTATAGAGAGGTCTCTAACCACAGACTTTCCCATCACAATGTTTTTTAATTTTTTGGTTGCTGGTGCCAAGAGTGTTGACTGTAAAGCCAAGTAAACTAAACTCTGAACAATCTCAATCTCTTCAC
>NW_006399864.1:6595484-6599380 GCF_000299155.1 Elephantulus edwardii
AGCCACAGTTTGTTGTGATCCACACAGTCAAATGCCTTTGCATAATCAATGAAACATAGACAGACATTCCTCTAGCAATCTTTAAACAGATACTGCTATTTCATATTTATTTTCAGATAGTGCTAATATCTACTACTTGAATTAATATTGGTAAAATTAGCATTTGATCTTCTCACTTTTGTCAATACAATGTAAAACTACAAAATTGCTGAGGATGAAAAAATGCTGTATTAAATGTGGTCTTATAAAGTTGCCAAGTAATTACATATACAAAAAGGAACATGAGAGAAAGAATGAAATAATGTGTGAAGGATATGAATAGGCCATAGACTTTGGCACAGTAAATGACAGAAGTAACAAATATTCAAAACAGAGGTTCATTCTAATCCATGAACAATAAATTTAAACTCACAATGAATATTTGCACTCTTTTACCAAACTCCATCTACTAAAAAAATAAGGAACCAAGCACTGCATTTGATGTCAAATTACGGTCCATACTATATTTCTAAATTATTTTAATGTTTATGACTTTGTCATGATTATTCCATCGTAATCAAGCATGATCCAAAGCTTCAAAGGGAAAAGATATGAAATATTAAAAAAACAATTTTTATTAAATTATCAAAACTATATGATTTATACTTCAGGGAAACAACTATCACAAGAATGATTTTTCAAAATGTTTGTTGGAAAATGTTTTGCCTGTGGAAAATTTATGACTGTGTGGATGATATTTTTAATGAAATATGACAATTTCTTTTACCTTGCTAGATTCACACCCAACCCTCTTTTGGGTTTTGGAGGCCCCTGTAAGCAGAGATTGCTTATTTTATTTTTTTCCCCTTTGGTAGTTTTTCAACCACTAGAGAGATGTGGCGTTTGGATGAGCAGCACACCTCTTTAGGGACTGTTCTATCAGAGTTCCCTCACAGAAGTCAAGGTAACTTCTCTCTGAGAAAGAATCCTCAGTACCCAAAAGGAAATGTTGTCAGGAGTCCAGTGCATTCTCCTGGACTTGAGTCTTTGCTAGAGGAAGTGCCTTAATTTCCTCTAGGGAAGTATCACCAGAGCTCCCTAACCTCCTTAACTCTAAGAGAGTTTAATCGTCACTCAGATAGTAAGTCAGACCTTAAGAACCTCTACAAGCCCTGCAGACAGCTCCTGGGCTAACAGCAGGCGAGCAGTGGAGAGGAAGAAGCATCTTCCTCTTATCTCCACTTCTGGCCCGTGGGCCTTGTGGCATTCAGGCCCAGTGAGGAGTGCCAGGACACCAGATCCAGCAGAGACGTCTTCCTCATCTGGGACATTATCCTGTTGTGCCACCATGCACCTCAGATGGAAGAGCAGAGACACTAAACCATATCTGTCAATTTGTTATACTGGGAACTGCATATTGATAATTGCTTTTTAGTTTGAATAGCTGCATTCTTGTTTATTTATCCTAGATATACTATTTATAGCATTTGTCCGTCAGTTTACTGCACGGTAGTAACTTGTGGGTGCTGTGATGTTAAAGGCTGTGCCACCAGTGTACCAAATGCCAGAGGGGTCACCTATTGTGGACAGGTTTTAATAGCTCTCCCATATTAAGCCAGATTAGGAAGCAGGATTTGCCATCCAATTCTGAAACAGCAGGCCTCTAAACACTCTTTGAAAAATAGAAGAACGCATATAGTTATAGTTTTAGAGGCAGAGCCCAGACTGGAAGTGAATCAAGATGAGAAGAAACAGTTGGCAAATATCCTTTAATAGTTGGAATATGGAATGCATAAAGTATGAACGTTGGAAAGGCAGAAGTTGTGAAAAATAAAATAGAATACATAAACATTGACAATCTAGACATTAGTGAAATGAGATGAACTGATTTGAGCTACGCTGAATCAGATATGGTATACTGGCCTGGCTTTGGCCACTTTGAATCAGAAAATCACCTGTTATACTACACCAGGAATTAAAAACAGAGGGAAAATGGTGTGACATTCAGAGTAAAAAAAAAAAAAAAGAAAATTTCACTGCTTAAATTAAAATATTTCCAACCTCATTTTTCAATACAAAAGGAAACAAAGGACCCATTTTTCAGTGACTATGTCAATCCATCTTATGGGGTGCCTTCCTCTCTTTCGCTGACACTCTACCTTTCCTTGCCTCTAAGAAGCACTCTGGTTGCACTTTCTCCAAGTCATATATGTTTTCGCAGTGCATGGGATATTCAATACTCTTCTCCAAAACCACAACTCAAGGACATCAACTTTTTTACTGGTAATAATTAGTCATTGTCCCATTTGGACACATAGCAAGTGATTGATAAAATCATGGCTTGAATCAGGTGCACGTTAATTCTCCATCTATCATTGTTCCTCAGTATGTTAGTGATGTCCTTGACAGTAGCCTTTGCCAATGCTACATGTCTTTTGTTTTATTGATTGGTCTCAAATAAAGCAGTGTAAGAAGTAGAGAAAATTAACCATGTGTGGCCGTTTTAAAAAGGGCAGAACAGAACTCTAGCAAATTTCTACCATGTGATTTTATAGCTCTTGGGTGTTACAATGGATAACTTATTGCAGCTAGGCCAGTCATTGCGAGCATAACTTTTATCACATGACTGATGTACCTCTTTACTGTTGTGAACATAGGTGTTGATTGTGGAATCAAGTAAAATGAAATCACTGACGACAACTTTTTTTTTTTCATTGTCCATCATGGTATCGTCTGTTAGTTCAATGGTGAGTCCTTATGTTTTCTTGAAGTTATGATATAATCTATATTAAAGTCTGTAGTCTTTTATCTTCCACATCAATGGCTTGAGATCTTCTTCACTTGCTGTAAGAAACGTTGTGCCATCTGCTTAACGCAGGGTGTCTTTTTCCAATCCTAATGTCACAATATTCTTCACATAGTTCAGCTTCTTGAAAGATTTATTTCAGCATGCAATTTAATACTTTTGGTCCTGATGCCAGGAGGGATCAGTCCTTTGAGAGGGATATCAGTAGCAGGTGACTCCATGACACATAACAACAACAACAACAGCCATGAGAAAGGATATTGGAGTGAGGAACATCTTTTCTGATTTTATACCACATAGTGGTCCCTTGGTCTATATTTAATTTTCACTTGAGCACAATGAAGTGTTCTAGCATTCTCATTATTCTCAATGTTAGCTGTAATTTGTTATGGTCCACAAGCCAAATGACTTTGTACTCTCAATAAAACACAAGCAAATTATTTTCTCACTTGATCTGCTTTTAGACAAAGATCAGTTTGGTGTTGGAAATTATATTCTTCATCCCAAAGGCCTGGCACCCATCTAGAGTTTCTGAAAGATTTTCTGTTGATGAATTATTCCAGCCACTTACTAATAATCTTCAGAACGTTTATTTACATTTAATATTAATGATATTGTTTGATAATTTTTACACTCTGTTTGATGAACTGTTAAATAGATCATAAATTATTCATTTGCAAGTTCAAATTGAAGATGAAGAAAGTTATTAGAGCAAATACACAAGAACCAATTTTGATCTTGAGTCTATCACAACTGAATTTAAACACCATCTCAAGAATAGATCTGATGTCCTCAGTACTAATTAATGAAGCTGAGATAAGTTGTGGGATGACATCAAAAACAATATCCATGGAGAAATAAAAAGGTCATTAGAAAAAAAAAGAGGAGAGAAAACAAAAATGAATGTCTGCAGAGACTCTGAAACTAAAACATAGAAGGCTGGAACAAAAGGAAAAAATGCTAAAGTAAGAGAGATGAACAGAAGAGTTCAAAAGGCAAATTGAAAAGACAAAGCAAAGCAGTATAACTGCAAAGAGGCGTAGTTTGAAAATCAAAAGAGAAGAACATACTTGGCATTCCTCAAGTTGAAATAACTGAAAACAAATTCAGG
>NW_006399864.1:6600565-6601368 GCF_000299155.1 Elephantulus edwardii
CTGAGAAGTGAAAGCAGAGGGAAGAAATCAAGATATTTAGGAGTTAAAAAGATTATTTCAAAAGGCAGCATGGGAAGACAAAATAAAGTATTATAATAAAATGTGCAAAAAGCTAGAGTCAGAAAAATCAAAGGGCCTGAATTCACTCAGCATTTCTTAAGCTCAAAGAACTGAAAAACAAATTCAAGCCTCGAGTTTAAATACTTAAAGATGCTGTGGGCAGAATATTAAAAGACCCAGGAAGTATTAAAAGAAGATGAAAAGAGTATACAAGGTCATCTTACCAAAAGAAATTAGTGGACACAGGAGAATTTTATGAAATAATGTATAAGAAAGAGCCTGTGGTTATGAAGCAGGAAGTTCAAACTGCTTTGAAAGAAATGGAAAAACAATGCCTCCGGAACTGATGGTACACCAATTGATATATTTCAAAACACAGCTGCTGCCCTAAATGTACTCACCAAGTTGTGACAATAAGTCTGGAGGACAACTACCTGGCCAACTGACTGGAAAAGATCTGTATTCGTTCCTATTCCAAAGAAAAGTGATCCAACGGAGTGTGAAAATTATCAAACAATATCATTAACAGCACATGCAAGCAAGATTCTGCTGAAGATTATCCAAAAATAACTGGAATAGCACATCAACAGAGAAGTGCCAGAAGTTCAGGCTGGGCTTAGAAGGGGCCATGGTACCAGCAATATTGTAGCTGATGTTAGAAGGATCTTGGCTGAAAGCAGGGAGTACCAGAAGAATGTCTATTGTGTTTTATTGACTATGCAAAGGCATTTGACTGTGTGGAC
>NW_006399864.1:6601568-6605965 GCF_000299155.1 Elephantulus edwardii
TCAGAACAGAGTAAGGGAACACTGCATGGTTCAAAATTAGGAAGGGTGTATGCCAGGGAAAGCAATTATACTCTCTACTAAACAGTTTTACAAAATTATTGCTTTTGCTTGCTGTGTAATATTCCATTATTTGAATGTACTATAATTTCTTAACCCATTCCATTTTATATAACATTGTAAATGAAAAATCATTGGACTGAAAGGAAACTCTTGTGGACTAGTGGTAAAAAGCTGCACTTCAATCCTGAAAGTTCATGGTTCAAATCCACCAGATGCTCTGCTACAGTAGGAGGAGTAATCTCCTCCTGTGCCAGTTGAATTCAATTTAATGGTACACAACAAGAAAAATAACAACAACAACAATAAATCATTGGATTGCATAGATGTAGGACTTGACATAGTTACTTTATTTGCATTTCTTTTTTTTAATCTCTAACAAACATGTATCAAGTTTCCACTAAGCTATATGCACAAATCCAAAATTATGTGGGTTTACTTTTAAATAGACAATATCCTCTCATGAGATTGACAGACTCCAAAATCCACTGGATGGTCAAATAAGAGTCGATTCCAACTCAAACGAAGTAAATTTAGTTCTTTCCTCTAAATGTGCTCATTCTTTTAGCTTACTTTAAAAATAACAGTTGAAAAATAATGAGAGAAGTTCATTGCTAAGCACGTCATGTTTCCAACAACTATCACTTTCTGATTTTGTTAGAACGATATGATTGTGTCACTGATATATGTTGTTGCTGTAGTTGTGTACCACACTTTGTGAGCTAGCCCATAGAGATCTTCCAGCAGATTTTCAGAGTAAATTCAACAGGAGGAGATTGATCACCTTTATCCCACAAAGCAGCTGGTGGATTTGAACCTCACACCTTCAGGTTGGCAGCACAGCTCCTCTCTATTGAACCAGAGCTTCCTATCAATATATGAAAATTCACTAATCTTTGTTATCAGAATTTTACTAGTCTATCTTGCCCTAGATTTTCAGTCTCATAATCTCAGTCTCTCTGTGGGAAAGAATGCTTTCTGAAACCAAAGCCCAGACCTAGTCACTATCATTTAACTCTGAGATATCATTTAAAAATAGCATTATCTGGCAGTGAGTTACAAGAATTTGACATTGGGTTGAGAGTAAGGAAGGAATAATAAATGTGATATTGATCACCCATTGTTGACAGTGTTTGATGGTGTTCCCTGATTAAAACAAGTTTGGGAGCAGAAGTGGCATCCACTTCAGAGATAGCTTGCCTCCAGAAACCCTATGAATTTGGAGAAACGAAGAAAGTTATACAAGTATTCAGGTCTTTCGTTCATAGGCTTTCTATGAGTTGCCTAAGACTCGACGGCATTTAACAACAAAAACATAGAGAGAGCTCAGTTGGCCTGATGGACAGAAAGTGATGCTACCAAGCCAAAAGTGAATGATTTTAATCTGTGTCCCTCAGGCCTGCTTTTAATTGTTTTGGTCAAACATTCTTCTAGGTGGTATAGCACTGGTCTGTTGATTTGTTGTACAGAGGTAACTCGTGGTTGCTGTGATGCTGAAAACTGTGACTCTCACGTGTCAAATGTGATATTGGTCACCCATGGGGGATAATGTTTGGTGGCGCTCCCTGACTAAAACAAGCATGGAAGCAGGAGTAGCATCCACTTCTGAAATAGCTTGTCTCTGGAAACCCTGTGAATTTGGAGAAACTAAGACAGTTATACAAGCGGTCAGGTCTTTCGCTCATATAGTCACTATGAGTCGCCTACAACTCAACAGCATTTAACAATAACAACAAATTGTAGTCCAGTAATAATAACTAAAATTATCATGTTTGTGTGTATGTGTTGAATGTTAAAAGGATTAAGTAAAATATTAGAGACAAAATTTCATAAATACACGACAACTTGAGCCAGGAATTAAACATTGCAAACTTACACTTGTAGCACTGTCCTAGGGTCTCCAACTTCACCCCCATCACCAATGGTCAAGGTATCATAGCCAATCTCTAGATCGAATTCTTCAAAATTTATCTGGATAACCTAGCAATAAATAGAAACAAAAACTTCATGTACTTATTTATTGAAAGTAAAGAAATCACAGAAAGGCAAAATTATATTTTTTCTTCAAATATATTTACTTTTAATCTACAAATATACACCAATTTATTGTACTTCACTTTATTGTTTTTCACAGCTATAACATTTTTAGCAAGTTAAAGGTCGTTGACAACTACTTGACAAAAAAGTTTATCAGTACTTCCTGCAAGAGTATGTGTGTGTGTGTTCCTTTTTTGTGTCTTTGTGCTACAGTTTGGTATTTCAAACTTTTCCCATCATGCTATTTTACACTAATAGAGAACAGTAAAAAGCAAATATCATTTTACATGCACTCAAAAATCAGAACTTTCTCATGACACATTTTATGGAGATATTCATTTTATTGTGGAACTGAGCCTGCAATAATTCAGAAGTGCATGCTTGAGTATGTGCATTTCATACCAGGGTAGAAGACCATGTTAGATTATTTCTGAATTTCAATCATCATATCATCACATGTCCTTTATTTGCTGTGTTGCAACCTCTGTAATAAGTGTTCAATGGAATAGCAAGGCTTCTGTTTAAAGAATACTTTTATCTGAAATATTTGAAGAATGATTAATGAAAATCTACTTTGAGAGGGCTTTATAAAAAGTACATGTAGGTGGAGAGTGGTTTTTCATATATTTGCATATATTTTTAGAAAGCTGACATGAAAAGTACACAGAATGTGTTATTTTCATTAAACAGTAAACCTTTAAAATGTTGGAACTAAATTTGAATTTAGATCACCAGATTTAATGGCATCAGATTTATTTTTGTTTATCCTTTGGTGACAGAATTCCTCAAATATATCAAAATGTGATGCTAAATCTGGGAGAAACATATTTAGAGGACTACGTGATACCACAACATTTTATTTAGTGTTATTTCTCAGTAAAATATAATCGAACATTTGAATACAGCTTATATACCAATAAATAAAACCTTTATATATAATTAAATTGGAATGCTTACATTGTTTTTGTTGTTGTGTGTCATTGAGTCAGAATCAACCCTAAACTGAATCTCCAGTGGGTTCTCAGAGGCAGTATAATCGCATGGGAGGAGAAGCCCATCTTTTTTCCATGCATAAGCTGGTGGATTTGAACCATGTGTTTTAAGGATTGCAGTGTAGCTCCTTATAACTAGGTTATCAGAGCTCCCTAATGCTTACATTGTTGTTGTTGGTGGTGGTGGATACCATCAAGTTGGAGCCAACCTATAGCTGACCCTCCAGCAGGTCTTCAGAGACGGTTAACCACACAAAAGGAGATAACCTATCTTCCCACAGACTGGCTGGTAGATTTGAACCTTGTGCCTTCAGGATTGTGCCACAGTTTATATTAGGAACCAAATGTAATATTAGGGAGCTCTCATGACCTGGTTGGTGAGGAGTTGTGCAATTTGTTTGAAAACACAAGCTTCTTGGTGGGATAAAGATAAAGAGTCTCTTCCTGTGATTTACAGCCTCAGCCCACTGGAAAGTCAGCTATGAGTTGAATCAGTTTAGATAGTAATGAGTTGGATTAATATAATATTAAAGACTAATATGTGTAGGAATCAGTACAGAAAGAAATTACATAAATGCTTTCCTCTATAGAATCATTCCTGAGAAAAATTAATTTATCATAAAATATCTTTTACTACCTGACAAAGCAAATGAATGCCTGGGGTTACAAACACAATTAGAGAATAAATTTAAAAATATACATCTTTAATCATTTTCTCACAGCAACCTTACATACAACAGCTCTGAACCCTGCTCTCTCTTGAGCCAATTTCATTGTCTCTAACACAACTATTCCCATTATCCTAGTCACTGAGTCAACCCATCTCATTCTGGGTCTTCTCTTGTACTGTCCCTTTCAAGTATGATCTCTCTCTCTCCAAGGACTCATCCATCCCCTATTTCTGTGTAGATACTATATAAATGAAATTAAAAGTATTCCCAAACTCAAGGAACTATTATCAATGCATGGGTGCCATCTCTTCATATGGAGGAGGGACTCTAATTGAAACAATTAGTAGTGAAATAAGAGCATAAATATGTATACTAATGAAGAAGACAACAATATGCATATTTGCATCTCTATCATCTTAATAATAAGTAAAGGAAAAATAAATTTATAACAATAACAACAACATATGCACACCCATGTTTATCATGGCTTTGTTCACAATAGCAAGGAGTTGGAAACAACCTAAGTGCCCATCAACAAACGAATTGATAGAGAAGCTGTGGTATATTCACACAATGGAATACTATGCTGCATTGAAAAACAAGGAACTCATGCAATATTATTCAAAATGGGTGACCCTGG
>NW_006399864.1:6606235-6616754 GCF_000299155.1 Elephantulus edwardii
GAAATCCAAAGTCTTTGTAAATTTTCATTGAAATTAATAATAAATTTTAAAAAAGAATTAAAACAACAACAACAATAACAATATATAACTCAAAGACCTGGTGGATAAAGAAAGATTAAAATGATGAAAGACATCCCTAAAATATTAAGATCATTTATAATGGCCTTAACTTTTTAAAAAAGAATGTCACTCTGTTCGCTTCTCTTTGTAGAATGGTGTTTGTAATTAGTTTATATGTGGCTGCTTATTGAGAGCTAGAGTTTTCCTTTTAATCTGCAAGTGCAATCAATTAAGAATAGCATCATACATTTTAAACTTTGACTTGCTGGAAGTGAGGAATCTTTAAACAGCATTAAAAATTAAGTGCTGACTAGATCCATTTTTCATGACTCAAGAATGATTTTCATAGGGTATTTAGTTAGAACTGGCATAAAATCTATAGCTCATAATTCTTATTCTTTGCAACAGTCGCAGAGGGTTTAAAACTATAATTTTTATTTAATTATGTTATAAATAGTCATGTGAAATACCAGTTTAGCTGTACATATTATATCTGGTACCCATGATATTCTTTAAAACTATATATAATAAATAGGAAATATTATGGGGGGCATTATGTTCATTACTATTCAGTGAAAGGCAGAAGAAAATTCTATCAGGTACCAAAATGAGAAGCCCTGGATGACTAACAACTGAAATTTCAAGGAAATTTCATAGGAATGGCATCTACAAGATTTAGACCTAACCGAGATACTCATTTTAGTGCCAGAGCAAGTTGCCTTCAAAATTTCTACCTAGCTGGATATGCTATTATGCTGGACACCAGTGACTGCTCTGTGATGTCCCTTCTTTTTTACACATCATATTAATCATGGTAGTAAAGGTAATTATAGTAACCATGTGTGCTTTCAATTATTAAACATGAAATGTTATATAACATACACGGGATGTCACATATATGGGATGTTATATAACCTGTCATACACGACCTTGAGTTTCAAGATTGTAAGAAACTCCATTTACAAATCATGGAGAACTCAATAACTTAAATATTTTTAATTTGTAGTTATATGTAAACATTAACTGAGATTTGAGGTTTCTCTATCAATGTACACAAATAAATCATTAATATAGGTATTTTTCAGTGTGAATTTGGGGAAATAATAATATGTCCAGTTGTATACTGGATAATCAAAAAGTACAATTACACCAAACATAGACATTTGATTACCAAATCAATGCCCACATTTTTACCACCTCTGAGTTTGTCTGTGTTGTGCTAAGGATTTTCCTCTCTCCTTCTCTCTTTAGATAGTTAGATGGATAGATAGATAGAGGTTAGATAGATGGTTAGATGATAGATAGATAGATAGATAATAGATACATAGATACATAGATATACATATCTAGATCTAGATTTACATAACATAAAGACAGGCCTGTCTTTCATTGTTTTTGTTCAGACATTCCTCTAGGTCGTATAGCCCTGGCGTACAAGTTGCCGTACCACAATCACTTTTGGTTGCCGTGAGGCTGAACACTGTGACACTGATTGTGTCAAATGCGTTAATGGTTGGCTACCCAATGCGGACAGAGAGTGGGGTGGAGCTCCCCGATTAAAACAAGCTTGGAAGGAGGAGTGGCATTCACTTCCATGATAGCTTGTCTCCGGAAACCCCATGAACCCGGAGAGAGGATGAAAGGCACCCAAGCATTGAGGACTCTCCTTCATAGGGTCACTAGGAGTCGCCTGCAACTTGGCACTTAACAACAACAACAACATCTAGATATAAATATCTAGTCTCACTCCTGAGGCAGTGCTGGTACCACTTTGAGCAGCATGGAAAGAGTCTTGGCAGTTGCATTACATTTCAGAGTGACTGGATGAAAAAAGCATATGACATAATTCTGGTCAAAAAAAACTACTTTTGAACTTTTTCAGGAGAAAATGTTGTTGGTGATGGGATCAGGTCATTTGCAGTCTTTATGTGTTGTCTAGAGCATGGACAGCTGTCGTACAATATGTAGTCTGAGGAAAAGCTATAAAGGACCAGCACAAAGATATATGATACATTTTAAAATATCTGAAGCTTGAATATTGTTGGACTAAATAGTGTTTAAATAATGAATTTTCTTGTTATTTAAGTCATCTAAATAGAAGTCCCTTGTAAAAAAATGGAAAACACTTCAATGAGCTAATAGAGCTGATCAATTATCTATTAAGAGAGTTGTAAAAATGTCTAAGTACTATGTTTAACTCAATGGAGAGTTACTATGAGTTGCAAATAACTTGAAGGTATTGGCTAAAATGATTTACATAAATATTATACTGTTATATGCCATCACAATCAAATCAGAGGATGAAACTGGGCTGCTCTTTGGAGAAAAGGATTGTGAAGCTCTGTCTGATATACTTTGGGCATGTTGCAAGAAGGAACCAGTCCTTGGAAAGGGACATCATGTTTGGGAGAGTGGAGGGACAGCGGAAGAGAGGAAGACCTTCAATGAGATGGATCAATTCAGTGATTGGGATAATGGCAGTAGATGTGTCAGAGACAGTGATGTTGGCACAGGATAGAGCAGGGTTTAAGGATCTTGTCCATAGGGTTGCTATGAGTCGCAAGCAACTCGACAGCACAAATCAACAACTACAACAAGCACCACCTATGTAATCAAGTTGAGTATGACTCATAGTGACCCTAAGATAAACAAGTCTGAATCCTCTCCTATCCTGTGCCATCATTGCAATTTCTGACACAGTAGAGCCCTTTGAACTGTCTCAAACCACCTAGCTTAGTGTCTTCATCTCTTTAGCCATCTTTCCACCTTTCCAAGCATGATATCCCTCTCCAAGAAATTGCCTTTCCTAACAAAATACCCAATGTATATATAAGATTATGCTTATCATTTTTGCCTCCGAGGGCCACTCTGATTAAACTTTCTCCAATACATTTTGTTCTTTTGGCAGTCCATGGGATGTTCAGTACTCTTCTCCACTACCACAGCTCAAAGGTATCAATACTTCTTCTATCATCCTATTCATTGACCAGCTTAGATTCTGTGAAGCTGAACACTGTGACACTATGTGTCGCATTAATATGATAATGGTCACCCATAGTGGACAGTGTTTGGCAGAGGTCCCTGATTAAAATAAGCTTGCAAGCAGGAGTGGCATCCACTTCTGAAATAGCTTGCCTCTGGAAACCCTATGAACCTGAAGAAAGAATGAAAGTCACACAAGTATTGAGGACTTTCGTTCACAGGGTTGCCATGAGTCGCCTACAACTTGATGGCACTTAACAACAACAACAACAATTTGGCTTTGGACTGCAGAACTAAATTTGGATTTGTAATGTGTGGTATCCTTTGCCTCCCCTTCCTCTCAATATATTTCCCTATTAAACCCCATAATTGTGAGTAAAGTCTGTGAGTTAATTTGCAACAAACATCAGACCAAACGATTGGTAGAAATAGATGCAGGAATGTATGTGTGGTGAGGCATGTCTGACATTGTATCTATTTTTATGATACTATAGATGATATCTATGGCAACCAATCTCCTTTTTTGAAGTGAGCAGAAGTCAGACTAGCCACTCTCACATTACATATGCTTCTTAAACACAGGTGGTCTAACTCCACCAGCAGCTCTGTGGGAGAAAGATGGGCAATCCCCTTCCCTGCAATTTATATCTTCTGAAACCGACTGGAGGGTGAGCTATGAAGTAGTTCTGACTTGATGACGTATAACAAGAAGTGACTGATTAAAAATGCTAATGGTATCCTTCTATAGAGACTTGAAACTCAATTTCATTGTTGTGGATTTATAATGACTCAGCATGGACCTTCCACTGGATTGCTGAGGCTTTACTTTGCATAGATAGAGCTCGCTTAGTTTTCTTCTGTCTAAAAATACTGATGAGTAGTGTCAAATGATGAGTATGAGCCAAATACACTTAACTATAGACAAGTTGAACTGGCATTAAAATTGTACACAACCAACCAACCCCTTAGTCCCTAAGGAGTTGCTCTGTTAACCAGAAGGGCACGTGGTTTTGGCTGGTCAAGCCTATCAGAGTTTTCATGGTAGAAAGATGGGAAATTCACAGCTTTGGAAACCAGCTGTATGATCAGTTTCAGGTAAGTTCCAAGTAATTCAGGAATGGAAAAGAATCAGAAATTAACCCATTGTTGGGTCTATTTCAACTTCTAACAATCAGACTGCTTCAGGTGGTTCTAATCTGAGGACTTTTCTGATAGCTGATTAACACCGTCACCACTGTAAGAATACCTTAGTAAAAAAAAAATGCCTTAGTCACTGTACCACCAAAGCACCTTTATATTAAACAAGGTTTGGCAAACAAATGCAAAGCTTGGTATGTAACAGACTTTCATTAAATGCTATAACAAATCAATAATAAAAGGAATTCACTCCACTCTGTTAATAATAATCTTTGAAAATGAGTGGTTTTGTTTTGTTTGTGTTGTTGCATCTACAGTAAATTGCCTTCTGTGGTGGAGAAAGGAAAAGATTTCTCCTCCAAAGTTTTATTGATAAAATTTTCTTATCTCTAAAAGTGGCCTTTCTCTAGAGTTCATTTTAGATGACAACTGTAATTCTAAAATTCACATTTGGTATCAGGTGATGAAATTATAAGATGATAGCTTGTATAACTATAAAATATACAAAGTTTAATTAAGTTGAAAGTATGCAATGCCTTACTAAACAATAAACTTGACATCTAATTAAAGTATTTTCTGGACCATGACAATCAAAGTCCAGTGGGGTAGGTAAAACTTCCTAGGGTGTAACAGGAAAAACAGACAACGGAAAGAGGGATTCTTTTCAGATTTTGAGTAATAAACTGTAAGACAAGAAGTGACAGACAGAAACTAGAAATGAAGGCAGAAATGAAATCGCGTTAAATTCTAGATTTTATCTTTTAAATGACATACAGAAATGTAAGAGATTTGTCCGAGTTTTATTTGCCCTTCAGATACTCATTTTTGTAGCAGAGAATATTCTGGATTTATAGTGAATAGGTCTGTGCTAGAGGGAGCAAGGACATGGGCGTTGAAAAAAGTCTAGAAGATTCAAATAAAAATTCTATATTATCCTCCTATTTTCTTTTCTTCATACATCTGATAGATGATGATGATGATGATGATGATGATTATTATTATTATTATTATTAAAGGACATGTACAAGGTTCTTCCTCACCAGCTTATTGCGTCAGATTTATTTGGTGTGCATACATAATTCAGACAGGGCAGAATCTGAAGTACATTTATTTAAATAATTACATGTTAATTAATAGTTAACATAAAATTATTCTATAGATCACAGTCTCTGTGATAATTATAGTTATAGTATGCCTTTCACATGTATATGTAGAATGGCTATTCAATAAAAGTTTAAATGGTAAGCATCTTCATTTTCTTATATTTGCAAAAGAAAGGTACAAAGCAAACTGACGTGAATTCTGTGATCAAGATACTACGAGATATAAAAGGCGAATGTATGGCACAAAAAAAATCCATTACTTATTCATTTGAAACTAACCTCATTTTAGAGGAAACAAGTAATATTTCATATTCTGGAAGAATTATAAGCTGCAATATCATACTTAGATGTTGTATCGCCGAAGATAAATCCCAAGATTCTAAACTAGAGCATTCCGAGATGAGAAGTGCCAGCTCAGGGAATTCTCTAGTCTCATCCACTTTGCTGCCAACATCAAGTTAATAGTTTCAGTTCTTACAAGGGCTCATATTTTAGAGAAGGGGGTGGAGGGGAGTCTGGGGATGCAGGGGAATATTGATGTAATGATAAAAGCTTTTAGCTTTGTTTTATTTTTATCTACTTTTGTATCTGTACACTGGTCTTCCCCTTTAGGGGATTGCTGGGATGTAGCAATGACAGATTAAATATGGCACTACAAATGTTTCACTGAGGAAAAGAAGCTACATAAAATGAAAAATGCATCAGATATTAAATCTATAACACAACAGTACAAAATCGTTGGCTCTTTTTCTGTCATCTATTTATGCTTAGCTTCCAGAAGATCTAATTTACATTTCATAAAACATATTAATGATCAACTAGAATTTATAGAATTTGAAGAAAATGCCTGGCAGATAATAGTCTTGGTTTCAGGATGATTGTACATTACAAATGTGGGTATACTGTTGAGTGGAAAAATGAGTAGAAATGAGGCTTATGAAAGATAATTTAATAAAAAGAAATAAGTTCTTTTTCAGATTTTGTCCCTTAGGGATACAGGGACTTTCTTCCTCTGTATTGCAGTTTCAGCCTGGTTAAAAATATCCACTTATGCACCTTTATCTATCTTTATATATAACCATTTATCCATCTATGTCTGTATTAATTTATATGTTGATCAAGAATCATTAAATCAAGGTTTATTAAGAAAATAGAAAGTAGAAGATACATTGAAAATTAACTACACATAATGGTAGTGAGAATCAGATGCTGTATGATTTTATACACAATCATGTAGAAGTTTCTAATGCCATGAAGTATGCCCCTATTCCTTTATTATGGCATTTGACCCATTGCTCTTAATTTAACTAACACATCTAATAAAATAGGGTTTCCAAGAACGCAGTTTTAACAGAAGCATACTACATGTGTTTCTCTTATGGAGCATTTGACTGGTTCAAACCTTCAGCTGGCCATCTAGTTCTCAAGTACCACACTGTAAATGCCCCCTAGGAAAAAGAAATTAACTCCCTGATTAATATTCCATGTTGTAACTTTATTTGTGTAATTGTTTAAGCATCTTAATTAACTAGTAGATTTTCTTCAGTTGATATCTACGAAAGACCTGTTCAACTAAAAATGCTCTCCCTGAAATACTTATTTGGGAGAAAGCCCAGGGAAGTGTAAACTAGGGTACAAGAGGATTTATTTGCCATCCAAACCACAGTTTGCCACAGTTATTCAGAGACAAGTGTTCATAGTCTATTAAAAACAAAACAAAACAAAACAAAACAGAAAACGACAAAACTTTCTGAAACCAGTAGTGGGATAGGAGTGGAGAAAAGTAATTATTCTATGTCCCCTTGCTTTTTGAACATCATTGCAATTAATAAGCTTCTGGCTTAAGTTACAAATGTTTAGATAAAATAAAATTCAGTCCAATATGGCTCCTCTACATAAAAACTCCAGCACTACAGATAGAGGACAATCTTTTGTATAGTGTATAACTCTACAAATCCACAATCTGTTAACAAAGAAGTGTACAAGCTCATAGAAGATCAAGGCTGAAGAATAGAGGGTGATGAAGGTGACAGGAAGGGTGAGGAGGTGAAACTTGAAAATGCCCTAATACTACCCTCACTTTACCCCATCTCTGGTGACCTATTTGCACAGCCCCTCTCCCTCCGCTGTTTTGAGGGTAAAGAGACATTCCAGCCCCAGTTCTTATTCTCATCTAACTTTTTTGAAGGGCATTAGGGGGGAAGGAACTGGATCTTCACCACTTCTAGAGTTAATAAAACTGTGTTGGGGTTTTTTGTTCTTTTTTGTTTTGTTTTTCTGGAAAAAAAGAAAATGACCTAAATGAAGTGCGTTTATAAGTCTTAATGTCTGATTTATCAATGGTTTCTCATTTTATATTTTTGGATTATTAAATAAGGCCTTACATCATCTAGGCCTTATCTACTTTTCTTGGCTTAATTTCTTCCACTCTCCTTTCTATTTTCTAGAAGACCTTAGAGTCTTCATTGACTATACATACAGATACTCTTCTTTCTGCATTGCTAAACCCTTCACCCTTCAAATACCATCTTAAAGGTGTAATTATGCATTAATAAGATGCTTAGTATATTGCTTGTCACTTCTTTCACTTATAACCAATTCAATATTATTAATATAATTATTGTTAATTATATTAAAATTATTATTTTCCTATTAGTGTGTTGCCAACACAAAGATTGGTGACTTGAATCCACCAAGTTGCTCCATGCGAGAAAGATGAACACTTTTTTCTCTCATGTGACTTGCTGCCTCTGAAAATCTGCGGGAGGATCAGCTATGGGCCAGGTTTGACTCACCCATAAACAACAACAATAATATATGGATAAAAATTGCTTGGTAGCTAAATAAAAATATATGTTATTTAGATATCAATTGTGGCATAAATATTAGTAACAGAAACTGCCATTGTCTTTTCCAATGTGCAATTTACTCTTTTTTCCTATGGGTACAATTTCAAGCAAGTACAGACAGAGTTGCTTTAATTAAAAAACAACAACAACCCTATTTTCTCTTCTACATATGACAATA
This sequence comes from Elephantulus edwardii, assembly GCF_000299155.1. Taxonomy (NCBI): domain Eukaryota; kingdom Metazoa; phylum Chordata; class Mammalia; order Macroscelidea; family Macroscelididae; genus Elephantulus; species Elephantulus edwardii. The sequence continues at coordinate 6,614,545 of NW_006399864.1, forward strand.
TAGTTCTGTTGATAAATATACAAGCAGAGGTGTTTTGAAGTGACTATCAAAAAATCTTTACAAGATTATGTGTAGCCTTTGTTTTTCTTTATAGTTTAATCAGTGTTTGGAATGTCTTTTTATCATGCTGAGTATAAATTATATCCTGTGGATAATAATAACTGAAGTGAGTTAGAAGGATCTTACTTACATAGAGAGACACCTTCAGTCTCATACCATGTTCTTCAAACTTCAGTTTTTATGCAGTTTTTTTGTCACTAATGATATTGTTATGTGTGTTGGCTTAGAAGAAATTCATAGCTGACCTTCCAGTGAGTTTTCAGAGACTATATATAAATCACACAGGAGAAGATTACCCATTATCCTCCCTCAGAGAACTCAGTGGATTCAAACTTCCAGAGTTTGGGATGGCAGTGCAACTTCTTATGCACTAGATCATCATAATTCCCCTATCAGTGATAGCCTGGCTTAATTCTAACTGATAAATCTCTGCATCTTCTTGTTCTTGTACATTTTGAACAGAAAGAATTCCTTTTCAGTGCTTCAGAGACGTCTTTAGAGCAGATTTTTCCAATGCTATAGGGCTTTTTATTTCAAAACTGTTGTTATTAATGTTGATTATGAATCCAAGTAAAATGAAATGATTGATAATTTTAATCACAGACTGCTAAGAAAACAGATAGGTCTGTCCTGGGGAGGGTGAAATGAGTTTGTTCTCCAGAGGCAAAATATTAGAAACTCTGTCTCACATACTTTGGGCATGTCACCAGGAGGAACCAGTCCTTGCAGAAGGACGTTATGCTTGGAAGTGTAGAAAGTCAGCGTAGAAGCCGAAGACCCTGGATGAAATAGGTTGACACAGTCACTGTGGTAATGGAATCAATCGTGTTTGAGGTGGTGAGGCTGGCTCAGGATAGGGCAAGTTTCAGAGTCATTGTTAATAGGATTCCATGAGTTGCCCTCGATTACATGACATATGACAACAACAACGTCATGATGTTGCCTATTTGTCCAGTGGTGAGAATTGTTATCTTCTTGGTGCTGAGATGTAATCCATATTGAATGCAATTTTCTTTGATCTTCTACAGTATATATTTCAAATATCTTCATTTTTTGCAAGCAAGATTGTTTTATTTGTATAACAGATTGTTAATGTGTCCTACTCTAATCCTCATACCACATTCTTCTTCATATAACTTCAGAAATAATCTTCTCAACCTACACAATGAATAGGTATGAAATAAAAAATACAACTATGATATACACCATAATTAAAAATTTCTTTCTTGTCCAGTCTCACTCTTCTTCTTCTGTGACAATCCCCTAAAGAATTTACTGGGCTATATTAAATACAATAATTACCAGCACTTACTTCAATTACTGTTTATTTCAAATTATTATGCTGCAGACTTCTGATCGTGCATGTCATTTACAAACATTTAGGTGGAACTTGTAGAGACATGCAAATGTTAGTGGTAGAAAAAGTACTGTGAAAAAAAATTAGCAAACTATAATGTATTGACTTTTATGCTTTGTCTACCTTTATCATAAAGAACAAAGAAGTCTCCCAGGACGGCATTCAAGTAAAGCAATGTTTTCCTCTCTGTGGTTATTAGGTACATCTGAGATGAACCTGGCTCATACCATATTGAGTACAGAGTATTGCACTGACTTTTCTTAATCTTCCTCCAATCTTGATGCTAAATTCCTCCTAATACAGCCTAGATTCTCAGATGATCTGTTCTGAATATAGACAGAATACATCCCTGGCATCCACCCCTCCCAATTTTGAACCATACTGAGCCTCCTTGCTTTGTTCTGAAGACTGCCTCCTAGTTCAAATAAAGGTTTCACATAAGCATAATCAAGTGTTCTGGGATTCCCATTCTTCTTAAAGTTAGCCAGAGTTTATTGTGATCCACACAGTCAAACACTTTTGCATAGTAAATGAAACACAGACAGACATTGCTCTGGTACTCTGCTTTCAACCAAGATCCATCTAATATTAGCTACAATATCACTAGTGCCACGGCCTCTTCTAAACCCAGCCTACACATCTGGCAGTTCTCTGCTGATGTGCTGTTCCAGTGGTTTTTGGATAATTTTCAGTAGAATCTTGCTTGCATGTGATGTTAATGATATTGTTAGATGATTTATGCAATCTGTCATGCCACCTTTCTTTGGAATAGGAACAATTACAGATCTCTTCC
>NW_006399864.1:6617864-6635694 GCF_000299155.1 Elephantulus edwardii
TGTGGTGCTGGAGGGGAGTGTTGAGTATGTCATAGACTGCTAGAAGATCAGGTTCATCCTGGAGAGGGTGAAATCATGCTGCTCCTTGGAGTCAAGGATTCTCAAGCTTCATTTGACATACTTTGGTAATGTTACAAGGAAGGAATTGTCCTCTTAGAGGGATATCATGTTTGGTGTGTGGAGGGACAGTGCAGGAGAGGAAGACCCTCAATGAGATGGATTGATTCAGTGACTGGAGAAATGGGTATAGGTGTGTCAAAGACAATAAGGTTGGCACAACATAGAGCAGGCACTTAGCAACAACAACAGCAACTTCTTAATCTTGTTTGAATTTTTGGCATGTCCCTGTTGATATACTGTTCTAAACATTTTTAAATAATCTTCAGCAAGATTGCTTGCATGTGATATTAATGATGCAGTTTGATACTTTCCACACTGTTTTGAATTACCTTTTCTTTTTTGAAATGAGAACAATAGTTGATATCTTCCAATTGGTTGGCCAAGTAACTATCTTTGAAATTTTTGATTATATACTTCCAATCCTGCATATCTTTCCAGAAACACCTAAATTGGTAGTTCCTCAACTCTTGGGTCATTAATTTGTTTTATTGTTTATTTGTTTTGACAATGCAGCTTTGACTTCTTTTTAATACTATTACTGCTTCTTCATATGCTATACTCTGAAATGGTTTGGTTTCTATGAATTCTTTTTGATAGTGATTCTATATCTTCCTTATATTCTGTTTTGATGTTCCTGGCATCATTCAATATTTGATCCATGAAATTTTTCAGCACTGCAACTTGAGGTCTGAATTTGCTCTTCAGTTCTTTCAGTTTGAGAAATTTCCAGCATGTTATTTTTTGGTTTTTCTAATCTTCCTTTTTTTGGTGTATTTTATCATAATGCTTTGTTTTGTCTTCTCGTGCTGTATTAGAAAATCTTTGTTTAGCTCTCTGGCTTTAAAATTTTATTTGTCTTTGCTTCTCTGCATACTAATGCAAATTTCAAAGTATCTTCTTATATACATTTATGCATTTTATTTTTTTATGTCTTTATAATGGCTGTTTGCTTTCTTTGTAAATATAAAAAAATTGGAAATGAATTGAGGCTTTTTAATTGTAGGGCTGGTGGAATACTGAATATACCATGCTCTGTAAAAAGATAAGTCCGTTTTGGGATATGTGTAACCAGGATACTATTCTGTAGAGCTAAGGATGGTGAAACTTCATCTCACATATTTTGGGCGTGCTCTTAAGAGGAGTCTGTCCTTGGGAAAAGAGCACCATGCTAGGAATAGTAGAGGGTCAGTTAAAAAAAAGACCATCAACAGCAAAAATTGATACACTAAATGCAGCAATAGACTTCAAAAAGGAGAAGATGGTGAGGATGGTGCATGGGACAGGACAGGACAGGATTGTGATCTGTTGTTTGTAGGGTAGTTATGACTTGTACTCAACTCAAGCCATCTAACAATAGCAACAACTACTTAAAGACCAATCTTGACATAGTCTCTAAAAAGTGGCTGAGACAACTGTCTTCAATTTGTGTAATTTGATTGTTGAACATTGAGTTTAAGGGTTCTGACCTTCCTTGTATTAAACATTTTGCATAGAATTCTAGACTCTACCAAGAACTTAATTACTAGGAGCCTACGCTTGGCCATAATCTACTCTTACCAGCAACATAAGTAGCCTATTAACACGTATACTGTACATTTATGTAGTTTATGAAACCTACATAAAAGCTACATTTTCTATAAGAAATAAAAAAGGGTTTTAAAAAAATTATGAATATTATGCTGTTGCTGGTCTAGTTTCAGTAAAGGCTTCACAGATTTCCCTTTTGTAACAACGATACTTATACTGGATGTATTTACTATATAATGGTAGGCAACAACAGCTGCATACCTCACTTTAAGGTCCGTATCAAGCAATTCACTTTCTACTTGCAATATTGAGACTTTCTGCTATTTCTTAGAGCAACTTCATGAGTGGCCCTTTTTAAGGGTTTATTCAAAGCATTATTCAAAATTCATACTATTGCACAATGAGAAGTACTGGAGATTTCTGAGAGATCTCTTTTACCACAATAAATAATTTACTTGAGTTATGGACTGCTGATGCAATGATGCTAAGTGTCAAATGGAATATAAAAATATTCCAAATATTGGCAGACTCAGTTAAAAAAAAACCACAAAAAATAACAAAAACCAAAAAACAAACACACAACTCATGCTGTTATCTTAATTGTAGTTGTTTTTCCAAATGTGATTCTATTTTTTTTACCTAGAAATCTGTACCTTGCTCTTCAAATCATGTCTTAATTAGACTGTCAACTTGTCTTTTGATTTTAACTTATTTATCTCCCAACAACTGGCTTGGTATTTTTCCCTTATGTTCTTAATTCATCATGGTGAATACTGTCAATGGTTCATTAAAACAACCTGAAAAATCATTTCAGTTACTTACAAGCTTTAGTCAATGTAATTTCCCCCTACAAATCTAGAATATATAAATATTCTACTGGAAACAACATTTCGATTACAAAGAACCCTTTGGTAAGAAGCTGTGCTGCAAATATGAAGGTGTATGGTTCAAGTGCTACCAGCTGCTTCATGGGAGAAGGATGGGCAATCTCTTGCAGTGAGATTCACTGTCTCTGGAGGGTCAGTCATGAATTGGCTCTGGTTCAATGGTACACAACAATGTGCTCTAGACTGCCTTTAGTCTATGATCTTGGGATGTTTCTGCATTTCTGTCTGAAAGCCTAGGTCTCTTCTTTTTTAATCTTGGCAAAGTGAGAAGTCCTGGGGATCAGACTGAGCTTGAGATGTTGCCTGAAATTGCATCCTTCCTTCACTTCCCCTTTCCTGTTCTGTTGCCTCCACTGTCTTTCCTCTTCAGTTCACTTTGTTAATAAATCATTTGCACACAAGCCTTGTCTCAGGTCTTATTCTGGGGAACTCAAACTAAGACAGCTGGAGTTGCAGAAAAGTGACACTTTCCATGCTTGGATGAGGTCTCAGACTTGGCAAGGAACTTGGCACAAGAGCAAATCTCCAACAGTCTGAAGAAAAAATATCCTCAAAAAATCTTCAAGTGGTCAGGCTAAGTGGAGGTTGCGAAAAGTTAGCTGTAGTGACAAAATAGTAACATAATAGCTAGGCTTCAAAGGAAATCAATATTTTTTGAAGTCTAAGGTATATTCTGACACCTGAAGAATATATGACTTAAGAGCATTGAATGAATATTTTTAGGTCTAAAAATAGATGTGAGCTTAAATGTTACAACAAATAAAATATTTAAATACAAATCAAATAGGAATAAAATATTTCAGGTGAATAAAAAACTTCAGACTCCTACTTTACATCCTACTGAAAATTGCTTCATTAAAAATGTGATAGAAAATTAACTTCTGTTTATTATAAAAATGAAAAGATTCATGTATTAACCAGTCTGGAAAGGCATTAACAGTCCTTCCAAAAAAGTTGTCGTCTTGATTTCCATTTAAGTTTGAAGAAGACAGAAGTCCTTGAAAACGTAAAGGGAGAAAAGATGGTGGTTTCAAACTGAATATATTTGTATTAGCAGCACAATTCCTTACCACTAAGCCACGAGAGTGCCTTATGAATAGTTGCTTAAAAAAAATCCAGTTTTATTTTACTATAACATTATATGGTGGCATTGAAAAATCACTTCCCAAAAAGTTACCAGAAATCAAAGACACTAGAGTAAGTATATGTTCTTATAGGAAACACTACTGTGTATTTGAAGAGTGACAAACATAAATAAAGAGGAAATAAATAAGCAAGTTAGTATTTCACATAATATAGTAAACTATGTCAGAGCATAGCTCTAAGGAGAAGAGCACCATAGAGAACTAAGTATTACAATAAGCTCCCTTTAAAAAAAATAATAAATCAAGTAATCATGAAAATGATGACTACATCATTAGTTTCTTGCCTCAGGCTGCTTTGGTGACAACTCATTGAAACCTATGCTAGCTGACTTAAGTAAAAATAAACTTTAAAATATATATTTTTAAAGGTATCAGGTTTTCGTAGAACCAAATAAAATTGAAATCTGAGTTTGTAAAAGGAACTGGAGACTAGTGTGATTTTGAGATTCAGATAGCAGGGAAAAGGAAAGTATTGTTACAGTCTTCAGTGAGTCTACATATGATTTTAAAACCAAAAGTTATATTGAGAGTATAAAGATATTATTTTACTTCCTTGAAATTGTTTTCTTATCTGAAAAAATAGGGAAAATAATTATACCTAACTTACAGGGTTTCAGTAATTTACAGAGTTCTGGTGGCCGAGTGGGTAAGGAGTTGAACTGCCAGCAAAGGCAGGCAGTTCAAATTCATCAGCTGTTTTCTGGGAGAAAGATGGGCAATCTCATTTTATGTCATTTACAGCCTCTGAAAACCTGCTGGAAGGGTAACTATGACAGCTATTAGTCAGTTCACACTCAATGGCAGTCACTGCGTGAGTGTAGGGGTTTTAGAAGCCAAGTGAAATAGTACATGTAGAACAGTGAATAAGTATACAAGGCAAAGCTATTGCAAAAGACAATTTTAAAATACTTTTAAAAAGCAGAGATTTCATCTTGAGATCAAAGGTGTACTTAAACCAAGACATAGCATCTTCAATTGCCTCATACAAACGCAAAAAACCTAAACAACATATTCCACTGCTTGGAGTATACCCCAAGATAAGTACAACTGAAGCACAGAGATCTGTACACCAATGTTCATAGCACCATTGTTCATTATCATAAGAACAAGGAAATGTCCAAAATGTCCAACCACAAGCAAATGGACTGAGAAATTATGGTATATTCACACGATGGAATACTATGCATGCAGAGCAATGATTCTAAAAATCACTACCTAACGTGGGAGGGACTGGAGAGTGTTATGGTAAGTGAACTCACTCAATCTCATAAGGACAAATACTGTATACGACCTTTATTGTAGAAACAGAAAGGTAACTAATAAAATGTATATGAGGATCCAAGTCAGTGGGGGGTGGGGAATAGGAGCAGAGGGGTGAGGATGGGCAGGGGGTTAATCACAGGATCTTGTAATTAGATGAGTAAAGGGAGGTATGGGTAAAGGAAATGGGAAAGATGAAAACGTTTGTGATCTCTGTAAGTAAATACAAATTTTATTTAAATAATAAATAACAATTTTATTTATTTATTTATTTTAAAACCCATCACAATGAATAGGAAAGACTGAAAAGAACTGGTACCTTTGAATTACGATGTTGGTGAAGAATGCTGAATATAAATAGAGTGTGAAAGAAAGATGAAATTGTCTTGGAAAAAATGTATCTAGAATGCTCTTTAGGAAGTGAGATTTCATCTCATGGCCTTTGGACACATTATTCAAAAAGACTGGTTCCTGGCAAGAACATGCTTGGTAAAGCAGAGGGCCAGGAAAATTAAACAAAAACAAAATTGAGAGAGAGACAAATTCTCACCGAGATGAACTGACAAAATGATTGTAACAATGGGCTCAAACACTGGCAATGGTTGTGAGGATGAGGCAGAGCTGGTGCTTCTCTCTTTAGTACGTACAATTACTATGTGTTGGAATCAACGTGAGGACATTTAACAACAACAATTACTCTCTTTTTCTAGGAAATGAACCCAAACTAATTTCAGTGTATACTTCTCTTCCCAAGATGCAGAAACAATTGAACTGACCAAGATTAGGAGATAAAACACCGGCAGAGTATTTGTAAATGCTTCACAACTGGATCTTTAAACAAAAGTAAATTTACCCTTGGTACATAAGAACTGGAGTGCATAATACATCCAATTTGCAGAAAATAATTCAAGATAACAAATATATTTACATAGAATATTTAAGTGTATTATTTTATCCAGTGTCTCCTATATTCAACCTTTGTATATATAAATGAATAAATGAATGTGTGTCTATATATGTGTGTGTTTATGTAGTATGTGTGTGTGTGTGTGTATATATATATTCTGTTGTTAGGTGCTGTCGAGTTGTAAACAACTCATAGTTCATTATATCAGAGATTGGTGTTTGCGGGCTCCTAACTACTTTATAGCTGGGTGTGTACCTACTTGTTTGTTTACTGTTTGTCTTATTATTACAACACTTAGCTGTCATTCTGGTTGTCCTGATGTGCCGTGTGCATTGCTAAGATACTAGAAACTGCTCCACTGATGTGACAAATGCCAGAAAGCTCCCGCATGGGGGGCATATTGTAGCAGAGCTCCTAGACAAAGACAGACTAGGAAGCAGGACTAGCATTTCACTGCCAAAAAGCTGTCCAAACAACAGAGAAAAGGAGATAAATGGAGTATTAGAGGGAGAGCTTAGACAGGAAGTCACTCTAATAGGTAAAGAAGCAGATGAAAACAACTACTAGTAATTGAAACTTAGAATGTATAGAGTATGAATGTAGGAAAAGTGGAAGTTGTCAAAAAAGAAATGGAATGCATGAAGCCTGACATTCTAGGCATTAGTGAAATGAAATGGACTGGCCTAGGACACTTCGAATCAGACAATCATATGAAGGACTGAAATATTGAGGAAGAATGGTTTTGCATTCATGATTAAAGGGAAAATGTCAAGTTCTATCTAGACTATGATTCTGTAGGTGATAGGATTCAATCCATACACATACAAGGAAGATCTCTCAACATGAATATTTCTCAGATAGGCTGCTGCTGTTACGTGCTGTGGAGTCAGAAGCAATACTTTGTTGACCCTCCAGTGAGTTCTCAGAGGAAGTTAACTGCACAGGATGAGATTGTCATCTTTCTCCTGCAGAACATCTAGTGTATTCGAACCACCTGCCTTTGAGATTGCAGCACAACTTCTTAACACTAGGCCACCAGAACTTCCTTTATTCAAATATATGCACCAATAGTTAAAGTCAAACAAGAGATTGACTGCCCTGAAAACCCACTCTCGAGTCAACTCTGAGTCAGTTCTGACTTGATGGTACACAACAGCAATCAACTTGATAGCCTGCAATTATGCAAACATGCAATTTAGATGTTCTAATAAAGATTGATGACTGGAATGCAAAAGTTGGAAAAAAATGTGGAAGGAATGGTCATCAGAAAGTATAGACTTGGTGGCAGAAATGAAGGTGGAAAGCGAATGATTTTAATATTGTATTTTCAATGATTTATTCATAGCAAATACCTTTTTTAAGGAACAAAAAAAGTTACTTTACAAGTGGAACTCACCTGACAGACTGTACAAGAATAAAATTGGCTAGGTCTGTAGGAAAACAATCCTTGGAGAAGCTCAATATCAGGACTTAGGGCCAAGCCAGACTGGAACAGAGCACTAATTACTCATGTGCAAGTTCAAACTGAAACTAAAGAAAATGAGTACAAATCCACAAGACTTCAAACAGCACTCTGAATCTATTGCATCTGTATTTAAAAAAATCATCTTAAGAAAAGGGCTGAGGCATTGATCACCCATGGTTGAAGACTAGGGCTGTTGGAAGAAATAAATGCTGTCATCCATGAAGAGAGGAAAAGACTATTATAAAGACAGAGAAGAAAGTAAAAGCTAAAACAATGTCAGAAGAAACTATGAAAACTGCATGAGAGTTTTGAGAAACCAAAATAAAAGTAATGGATGTTGAAGAATAATACCTGAACTAAAGATTTTGAAGGGCAGCTCAGGAAGGAAAGGCAAAGTATTATAATGACATGTGCAAGGAGCTGAAGTCAGAGGGTAAAAATTAAAGAACTAGCTTGACATTTTTCAAGCTAAAACAACTAAAAACCAAATTCACTCTTCAAGTTTCAATAGTGAGAGATGTCATGGGTAAAAATCTTGATGACTGAGGAAGCACTGAAAGAAGATGGAAGAAATACACAGAATCACTGTACCAAAAACAACTGGCCAACATTGAAAATTTCAGGAAGTACCATATGAAACACGAAGCAATGGTAACAAGGAACATTTTAAAGTTGCACTAAAAACACTGGGGCGGGGGGGTAAGACCCCAAGAATAGGTGTGATACCAATTAACATTGCAGCAAACAGATGCAACCCTGGACTTGGTCTCTAGTCTATGCTACTTAGTTTGAAGGATAGCTGTGTAGCTGGCTAACTAGAAGAGATCTAGTCTTTCTCCCCGCCTACCCCCCACTCCCCGGCCCTCAATTGTCAAGAAAAGTGAACCAACAAAATGTGAAAATTATCAAACAATATCATTAATACTGTGTGTAAGCAAAATAAATATTGGTGAAGATCATAAAAAAGAGCTGAAACAATGCATTCATATTAAACTACCAGGAGTTCAAACTGGGCTTAGAAAAGCCTGTGGCATCAAGGATATCATTACTGACGTCAGTTGAATCCTGTCTGAAAGCAGACTATTGAAGAATGTCTCTTTTATTGACTAGGCAAAGGAATTTGACTGTGTGGATCAGAGCTAACTATGGCTAGCATTGAGAAGAATAGGAAGCCCAGGACACTTAATTGTACTCCTATAGAATCTAGTCCTAAGCTGTTGTATAAAAGGAACAAGGGGCCAATGCATGGTTTAAAGTCAAGGGTATGTGTTCAAGTTGTGTCCCTCCTCCATATCTATTCAATCCGTATGCTAAGCAAATAATTCAGGAAGCTGGACTCTGAATAAAAATGGGGTATTAGGATCAGAGGAAATTTTTATTCTGCAGATGTCACAGCCTTGCGTCCTGAAAGTGAGGAGGACCAGAAGTACTTGCTGCAGAAGATCAAAAACTTCAGCCTTCAAATTGGATTATATTTCAACTTCACAAAACAAAGTTCCTTACTATTGGGTCAATAGGGGAACATTATGATAGATGAAGAAATGATTAAAACTGTCAATGATTTCAGCTTCCTTGGATGCATAATCAATACCCTCTGTATCAGCAGTCAGAAGATCAGGAGACATATTTCTTCAGGCTATCAATGCCAGTTTGAAGACTAGGTGTACCTGATTCAGGACATGGTCTTCTCAATTGCTTGCTATGCATCTGAGAATAAGACAATGAATAAGAACTATAGAAGAAGAGTTGATACCATTAAGTTGTAGGGTTGGAGAAAAGTACTGAATATCCCACAGACTGCCAAAGAACAAACAGGTATGTGTTGAAAAAGTTTCAGCAAGAGTGTTCGTTAAGAGGCAAGGATGCAAAAGCTCTCCTTCTATCTACAGGTTGCTAGCTAGGTAAGGCTACTCCTTAGAAAGGGATAACAGGTTTGGAAAGGTGGAGAGTCAGTAAAAGGGAAGAAGACCCTATAATGAGGTGGACCGCAATAATGACTACAGCAATAAGCTCAAGTATATGAGAGATGGCGAAAATAACACAGGGTAGGACAGGCTGAAGACCTGTTGTTTGTAGGGTTGCTGTGAATTGTAATTGTCTCAATAGCACCTAAGAACAACAACATGCTTTACAGGCTCACTGCATTAATCATTTAATAGCAAGAAGCACATAACAACAAAAAGGCTTTCAGATGCTGGTAAAAGTTAGTTGGATTACATCATTTTATGACATTTTTAACAAATGAGGATAGAGTGTTAAAGAGAGAATATTCATGTGAATGGCAGTTTCACGATTTTTATGGGGAATATATGTAGGAAAAATGATTGTAGGTAAACTAAAACATGTTACTGTTTTGATAAACCATGGAGTCTGAATTGACTCATATCTGAGAGTTTTTAAAGGCAGAGAAGAGGCTGGCCATCTTTCTCTCATGGGATAGCCGGCAGATTAGAATTGTGAGCCTTTGAATTGACAATGCAACTCCTTCCCATTTAGTCATCAGAGCTCTATAAAGCATAGGTAAGTGTCACCTTTACTTTCCCCCATTCCTTCTCTTATGTAATGCCCTAGGTATAAAATAACAACCCTGTCTCTTCATTTTTATTCACTATATGTTTGTATCAGCAATTATATTACTTGGTGGGCTTTTCTGGTTTTGACACTTGATTACAATGTTATCCTAATGAAACAAGTAATTTCTCTTATTCCATACACCTATGAATCACTATCAACAAAACGTATTCCCGTATCTTGTAGTTACTTACAATGTGGGGGGTGGGGTGTGTGTGTAATGAATGATTAAGCAAGCAGTCATAGTGAGAAGAGAGTAAGTTTTACAATGGTGAAACCAACTATGAGAGTTGAAAGACAACTATAAAATGGGTGGCAATAAAGCAACAGGAGCGTTATGTGGGAATTTTGATTTCAGGACTAAAACAGAGTAAAAGTACCAGGAACAGGGTTAGTTCATCTTTTGGGAGGACTTCTTTGGGGGACTGCCAAGAGGCAGACAGGAATCTATGGATTAACAATAGGACTCCAGAGCTTGCAAAGAGACCTACCTACCAGTAGCAAAAAATAACCCCAGTCAAGCAAAGTGAAGGAAATAACATAAGAGATGGTAACTGGATAAGGGACAAGTTTTGAATTATTAGGACAAAAATAAAAACGTCTAACCAGTACAGGGGAAGACATGAAACAATGGATAGCATTGCTATTGTCAGATGAATCTTGTCTGAAAATAGAGACTACCAGAAAGAAGTTTACCTGTGTTTTCTTCACTGTGCAATAGCCTTTGACTATGTGGATCTTAATAAATTATGTATAACATTGAAAAGAATGGGAATTCCAGAAAACTTAACTTATGTGAAACCCATACTGAGAACAAAAAGCAGTTTTCTGAGAAACACTGAGTTCGTTTATAATACTGGTTGTATAATACTAGCCTGCTATTACGAAGAAACCCTCAATTACATTTATCATTAAAATGTTAAAGGAAACATTTTTTAATGAGACTTTGGATGGGGCTTCAAGAATTAGAAAAAAAAATATATAATCTCAATGCTCTGCCATTCCATTTTCCTTTTTAGTTTAAGAACATTGTGGGGTTGTTGGGTTTTTTTTTTTTGTTTTTTTTTTCTTCATTTCAATGAAAGAGACTTTATTGAGGACCCAGGGCCATGTGGCTCAGAAGAAGACGGCCACCTGCACGACACAAGGGAGCCAGTGAAGAGGGGGCTCTTATTTGACCTTCTTCTTGGGGCACAAGTTGCTGGTGTGCCCACGGTTCTTCTTGAGGCAGTTGACAACATGGGGATGCAGGCCCTCGTGACACTTGTGGCAGGCCATCTTGTCGCAGTTATACCTTTGGGTGAGCTGGTGCAAGGAAGGCTCGATAAAATCACCACGCAGACGCCACAGATGCAGGGCGGACTCTTTCAGGATGCTGTAGTCTGGGAGTGTACAGCCATCCTCTAGCTGTTTGTCCACAACTATCAGACACTAGCTTTGACATTCTCGATGGTGTCACTGGGCTCGACCTCAAGAGTGATGGTCTTGGCAGTCAGGGTCTTCTCAAAGGTCTGCATCTCTGAGTCTGCTGGACTGAGTGGCAGATTTAGGGGCTCCATTGCTTTTCAAATGACCAACAATGATGATATAATTTTATGATCTAGTATTTTAATAAAATGTGCTGCCACCTATAAATTATTGAATCATAAGATAAAATATAGTTGAAAGTAGGATTTATTGATTAATATTATGGATTAATAAAAAAATGAACCTAAAGAAAACTTGTTAAAAGCATATCTCATGATAAGATAGCAACAATTGTTGTGTGGTGTTGAGTTGCAACAGGCTAATCCTCCAGTGGGTTTTCAGATGCAGGTCACTGCACAGGAGGAGACTGCCTATCCTTCTGTAGAGCACCTGGTGGGTTTGAACTGCTTGCCTTGGAGATTGCAGCACAGCTTCTTACCGCTAGGCGATAGTGGGTGCCATTTACTTTGTATCAAGCATATAATACTTTTTAGCTAACCAGTAGGCAGTTCTACTTGCCTAGTAGTTAAGGGTTTGCTCTGCCAGCACAAAGGCAGGTGGTTTGAATCCAACATCGACTCCACAAGAGAAAGATGAGCATTCTTCTTCTGTCTGATTTACACCCTCTGAAAACCAGCTTGAAGGCTAATTATGGGTTGTTCCTACTCAACAGCAATGAATTTTAACTAAACAATATGTCATCCTACAGCACTGATCTGTCCAGTTGCTGTACAGTGGTAACTTCTGGTTGCTGTGATGCTAAACACTGTGACATTAATGTGTCAAATGTGATGATGGTTACTCATGGTGGACAGTGTTTGGTGGAGCTTCCCAATTAAAACAAACTTGGAAGCAGGAGTGGCATCCACTTCTGAAATGGCTTGCCTCCAGAAACTCTATGAACATAGAGAAACAATGAAAGTTATACAAGTGCTCAGATCTTTTGTTCATAGGGTCACTATGAGTTTTCTATGACTCGACAGCACTTAAAAACAACAACATGTCATCCTTATATTATGAATGAAAAGGAACAATTATGGCTTAAATGATTCAACTATTATGCCTGTAGTATGAGGCAAAGCCTGGATTTATATCTCAGTTTCCTTACAGGAGCCATCTATTTGGGGAGCTCTCATGGCATAAGCTCTTGTGCATTCGAAACTTAAAAGTTGTAGGTCTCTGGTAGTTCTCATTTACCAGGTATTCTGGGAGAAGAAGATAGACAATCTTCTCCCATTATGATTTACAGCCTTGAAAACACAAAGTAGGGTCTGGAGAGTCTAAGTGAGTCAGAATAAAATCTGTGGTATTGAGTTTGAATTGCTGAACCATGTGTTTTGTTGTTTTAAGACATTATACTTGGTTTTAATAGCAGTGCAACAGCTAATAGACTATGCCTTCCAAGTTTCTTACACTATCCTGGCTTCAATATTATACATTTTGAAGATAAATATGAAAGAGATAATTATTAAAGAATGTAATTGAGATTGTTAATGACTATAGTTTGCTTAGCTCCACCATCAACATTCTTGGTAGCAGCAGCCAGGAAATCAAAAGATGAATTACATTGAGAAAGTCTGCTGTCAGGGACCTCTCCAAAGTACTGAAGAGCAATGATGTCAGTCTATAGACGAACATGCACCTGTTCCAGGCCATTATCTTTAAATTGCTTGTTCTGCTTCGGAAAGCTGGACAATGACTAGGGATAATAGAAGAAGGCAAGGTCTTTGAAACTCTAACTGACATACTTTGGGCATGTTGCAAGGAAAGACCAGTCTTTGGAGAGGGACACTAAGCTTGCGAGGGTGGAGGGACAACACAAGAGAAGAAGACCCTTGATAAGATGGATTGACTCACTGACTAGGGTAATGGAAGTAAGTGTGTCAGAGACAATAAAGTTGGCTCAGGATAGGGTAGAGTTAAGAGCTGTTGTACACAGAGTCACTGTAAGTCACAGGTGAATTGATGGCACATAACAACAAAAATCATAAAATCTGTTTAGTGTGAATTATAAAATGAACAGACTAGAATAGGAATATGACAACATTAATGAATTAAGGAAAATGTTATTTTGGATTATATATACAAAATTATATATTCATCTGTTAGAACCAGAGAAACAGGTGAAATTCCATTCTTTTAATGTTGTTCTATTCTAGAATGTTAAAAAATAGAGAATATGTTAAACTGAGTCTATTAGTAATTAAAAAACTAATGTCTACATATGACTTTTTTGATAAAAAAAATGGTACATAAACTCATACTGAATTAAAAGCTATCCTGAAGATTGACTTAGAGAAAAAATGGAAATTTTCCAGGGATGGTGAAGAAAAGATTAATGTTACAGATGAAAAAAGCAAACAAACCAACTAACCAAGGAAAATTATGATAACCTCAGTGAAAATTTCAGTTACAGGAATGATAATTATCTAAACTTTGAAAAACAGATACTTTACATAGCATAAGTGTGATCTCAAACCATGAAAACTGACTTTTCTCCATCATGTCAGCCCTCATTGAGGACATGGTCTCCAGCTACCTTAACCTAAATGCAGACGCATGGTCTTGCAAATCATCAACAGCTTTGACCAATATAAAAGAGCACTTTCCACACTCTGAGAGATTGTAGTGAAGATAGGATGAAGAAACTTTGGCACTGTAGAGCGTCTGTGAAGAGATAATGGCATTACTGTGAAGAGACTATGTCAAGATTTAACCAGAGAAAATCTGGAAACAATGGTTAGAGGATTTGCTTGCTGTATGATTGAGGAAACAAGAGGTGCAGAAGTGCTACTGAACTGAACCTGGCTTTCCACTAATTAGGAGATTTTGCTTTGTTAATCTAACTTGAGACTGTTGGACTAAACTTGGACTTGCATTGTGTGATATTGTTTCCTGCACTTCCTAACTTATTTCCTTAATAAACCCCACAGCTGTGAATAAAGTCAGCAGTGAACACGGAACACAAGGTTTGGTAGAAATAGGTACAAGAGTATGTGGGGTGGCATGTCTGACCACGTAGCTATTTGTGTAGTACCATGGATATTACTGAAGGGGACAATTCCCCTATGTGAAGCAGGGAGAAGTCAAATTGGTCACTCGCAAGTTGAGTCTGTTCCTTATACAGTCAGTGTCAGAAGTGGTCAGATTCATTGCTCCAGAATAATAGAAAATGGTTTGCTTTTATAAATTTGGAGCCTTGGAAGATGTGCAGTTAAAATGGCTATTGTTTGTGCAAAGAGGGGCTGGGAAACTCAAAAGTTACTTTTATTTTTACTAAGATGAAAAGTTGAGAAGACACTATGAATTGAGACAAAAGGGTAGAGGATAAAAATGAAACATTGAATTCTACATAAAAATATGTGTACTACACTTTTAATTCTGTCATAATGGTGAGATATAGTGCAATGATATGAATCAAAAATAATGTGGAGATATATTGTTAAAATGATTCAAGTGTTTATTGATATAACGTTAAAAATATTGTAAAAATGACTAAAGTTTTGTTAATTTAACTGTACTAAATCTTGCTGTATTGAGGTATATGTTGTAGACTGCAGAAATTATGATATATTTGATAGATAGCCACTTATTCTTCTATGTAGCATTGTTAATAAATACTGGATGTTATAATGATAGGACATATTGTACTTTAGAGAAAAAAATATAAGCCAGTTGAATTTTAATAAAATATTCAAAAAATGGAAAATTTGCCATTAAAGCCAGACGGTGCTATGTGGTTTCAGAAACCTTGACGATTGACTTTTCTATCTGATTGCATTAACCTCTTTTGACGGCAGGACCTCCAGCTACCTTAACGCTGGATACATGGTCTTGATAATCATCAACAGCTGTTGACCAATTGTAAGAGAACACTTTCCACACTATGAAGGACAGCAGTGGAGAGACAGTGGAGAAACTATGACAATGCTCTGAAGAGACTGTAGCAAGATATAACAGGAACCCTGGGTATTGAGCCACGGGTAAAGATTTTGCTTATGGGATGATTGAGGAAACCAGAGGTGCATGTGTGCAGCTGAACTGAACTTAGACTTATACTAATTGAGAAATTGCGCCTTGCTAATCTAGGTACATTTGCCCAAGTTTGTTTGATGACTGGGGTCATTTTACCCTTCCCTCAGTAAATGGTAGAAAATAGCCTTTGTCTAGAGCCTGTACCCCAAATTTGGAATTCTAATCTTAATTGTTTGAAAATAAAGCTCTGCTTCTTAGAAGCACCTTCTTATAGTATAGCTCTTACAATAGTCCTAAGAAACTAAGGTACTTATGGAGAAAAATGTTTCCTAGTCTTTGTCTAAGAACAATGACAATTATTTAACGTACTAGCTATATGAAGTATCCTATGTTTCACAAAACCACTATTAATTATACACTCTTAACATGCATGTTTTATAGGTAACTATACTGAGTCCCAGAAAAGTTAAACAAGCTTAAAATTTTATTCATTATTAAGTTATAGGTCAATATTTAAAACACAATTTGATCCGAGTATGTGTGTTTTTTCACTAAGATTTTTTTTTTCAGTTTACAGAAGGCAATACATCATCAGAGTGAAATGCCAGTTTTTCCTATTTAGGTGCTTTATATTGTAAAAATATGTCTGACAAAGAGTGGCAAGACAAAAGAAGCAGGAGAGAGAAGGTGGTTAATTTTTAGCTGTTTTTACACTTATTCAGTGCAATAATTTTCCATGAAGTGTAGTAGCAAATGCATGTTTAAGTATATTACTCATCTTAGAGTGAAATACAAAAACGATTCAACTCTCGAATCATGTATAATAAAGATCCTCTGTTCATGCTGCCACATTAACCAAAGATGTATAATAAAGAATAGCTCTGTTACCTGTAGCAATAGAGAAATACTGAAATATTGTATATAAACCAGTTATACTAAAGTAATGTATTGTGTTTGAAAAGGTCCAGTAAAAAGTATTTATGCAAGGTTCCTTCTAAATGAATAAGTAAGCCTTCTTTTTGAGAAATATATCTAAAAAGTATTCCTTTATAAGTTTGCCATGTTTTCCTTAATATGTTCATTATTATGATTAGAATCTTATTGCTTTGATTTATCCCACCTGTAGTAAATGTTCTCTGTTGCTATGTGACATCGAGTCACCAGCGACTCACAGTGACCCTACGTACAACAGCCCTAAATTCTTTCTATCCTGTGCCAATTGCACTGTCTCCGACACACCTATCCCCATTACCCTAGTCAATCAACTCATCTCATAGAGGGTCTTCTTCTCTTGCACTGTCCCTCCAGAGAGCATGACGTCTCTCTCCAAGGACTGGTCCCTCCTTGCAACATGTTCAAAGTATGTCAGACGAAGCTTCAGAATCCTTGCCTCCAAGGATATTTTTAGTATATAGAGACACAATATGTGGGAAAATGATGCATAAACCACAATTTAGTCATGAAAGATTTTTTTATGGTACATTTCCTCACGATCTCTTTTACTTTCTTGTTCCAACGGTTTTCTACTGTAGATATATTTCTTCCTTACCTTATTTGTATTCACGGCTGTGATGACCCAGACACACTGTGCATTGCTGTCGTATTGGAATGGGAAGTTGGGGGAGGTAAAGGTACCACTTGGGCCTTGAAGGTTGGAGCCACATGTCTTCACTGAAAGAAAAATTACATTTGAAAAGATGAGCTCACTCACAAAAAAGATGAGCACATACCACATGCTAAACTACGGCGATAAGATATCTTACTAATAGATTTTAAATTTAAAATTGCACAATTATAATCACACTGAGATACTACACATATTATGACATTCTAATGTCACTTATCAAAATTAGAGTACTTTTTTTAATACTCTGCAATTTACCAGCTCAATATTTTCATCATTAATCGAAAACTAGTTATGAGTAAAAGTGAGACATGAAAAATTGTCCTATGACTGCAAATAGGTTAGTTTAATTAGAGAGAGGTATATTCATCCAATATACTGTTAATAAAAGTCAACAGAGAGAAAGAAGCAAGGACTTGGATTGATTAAGCAATTTAAACAGTATTTTCATTTGTATTTATTAACTACTTTATGATTCATAATAGCATAACTGAGATTTCAATGTCAAAATATAATTTTTATAACTTTGAATTTGACCATTTTGTGTATTAAAAGAATCACACCAAAATTATTTTAAAAAATTTACTCAGAAGTTAAACATTGTACTAATTCTTAAGTCTAACAAAAGGACTGAAGACTATCAACCATCATTAGTTTCTCAGCATCCATTTTTAGTAACAAAAGCTTTCAGTCTCTACTTTTTTATTTCTTACCCCTATTCCGTTTAAATTCTATCTATGCTATAATTTCCTAATTCTCAATGATAATATACTTTAAGTACTGGAACAGCACATCAGCAGAGAACTACCAGAAGTCCAGGCTGGGTTTAGAAGGGGTCGTGGTACTAGGGATATTGTAGCTGATGTTAGATGGATCTTAGCT
>NW_006399864.1:6636814-6638639 GCF_000299155.1 Elephantulus edwardii
ACAAACAAAATTTCATTTTCTTCTCTTCCATTCACTTTTGAAAGTACTTCTTATGCAAATATTCTAGTTTGAGAAGCTTATAATTAATCATTACAGAGGTGCAAATTTTTTTGTTCTTTTTTTTAACTGAATTTAGAAATCTACTCCTGTGCTACTAACTGCCTCTGAACACTCAGGAGAGGATCAATTATGGGTCCGTTCCAACCTGATGGTACATCACAACACCAACAAGAATAACAACGATAAATCATGTAGGGTTTTCATTAAAAGAAGTGCTCATTATTTCGTTTACATGTCACCTGTGATTTTGGGGAAAAAAGTTCCCTAGTTGCAAAGCAATCAGGATTTTCTTTAGAGGCAAGGATAGTAAAACTTTGTTTCACATACATTGAGCATATTGTCAGGAGTTCCCAGTTCTTAGAAAAAGATATTTTTCTAGCAAAGATGGAAGGAACTAGAAAAAAGATGAAGATCATCAACAAAATGAATTGACACAATGGCTGCAAAGGTGAACGTGAGAATATGAGATGGTGAGGGTGGCACAGAATAGGACACGATTCAGATCTGTTATTCTCTGAGTTGCTAGAAGTATACTCAAAGTCACATAAAAACATAGATGGAAGGCATTACTTGTTGCCTGCTAACCCCAAAAAGGACAGAGTCAACAGTCCAAATTTACTAGATTTTTCACACAAGAAGGATGAGACTTCATGCTCCATTTTAAAATGTACATACAGCCTCAACAACTATGAAAGATTTCTAAGAGTTGGAATTTACTTGATAACAGTGGGTCTGGGTTTTGTTTTGGTATAATTTTTTAAAAGAAATTCTGTGGGGCTGGGATTAAGGCATTCAACCACTAAACAGAAGGTCAAAAGTTTTAACTCGCCAGAGGCTCCTTGGGGTAATGAAGGAACAATTCACTTCTTTAAAGATTTACAGCCTTTAAGATACTGTGAGCCAGTCATACTCTGTCGTTCTGGGTTGCATTTAATTTAGTGACAGTGGATTGCTTATTTTATGTATGATTTTTTAATATGGTGATAAGATTGGCAGTTATAATCCACATTACGCTCTTATTGTAGTCATAAAATGAGCCAATACATGGAGATATCATGACATAGTGTTGTAATTGTATACCATCAAGTTGTAATCAATCCATAGCTGATTCTTCAGCAGGTTTCCAAAGGTATTAAATCACACGAAAGTTGACTGACCATATTTTCCCACAGAGTTTCTGGTGGATTTCAACTGTTTACCTTTGATTTGGCAGCTTAATTCCTTACCACTAAGCCACCAATGCTTAAAAACCAGGATATCAGTCTAGAGACTATGGTGTGCCTGATCTTCTCAAAGATGCTTTACTAATAATGGGTGACTGGAATGCAAAAGTTGGGAACAGAGAAGAAGAATCAGTAGTTGGAAAATATGGACGTGGTGAGAAAAATTAACCTAGAGATAGAATGATTGAATTTTGTACAATCAATGACCTATTCATTGCAAATACATTTTATAAGAAATATAAATAAAGGTTATACACATGGATATCACCTGACTGTATGCACAGGAATCAGATTGATTATATCTGTGGAAAAAACCGCTGGAGAAGCTCAATATCAGATGTAAAAACAAGGCCAAGAGCTGATTGTGGAACAGACCACCAGCTACTCATATGCAAGTTCAAGCTGAAGCTGAGGAAAATTAAACCGAATCCACAGTAACCAAAATATGACTTTGAGTTCATCCCACCCGAATTTCAGAACCATCTCAGGAACGGGTTTGAAGCCTTGAACACTAATGAACGAAGACCTGATGTGTTGTAGGA
>NW_006399864.1:6640303-6658330 GCF_000299155.1 Elephantulus edwardii
AGGCTGCTCCTTGGAGACAAGGGTTCTGAGGCTTCATCTGACATACTTTGGACATATTGTAAGGAGTGAGAGGTCCTTGGAGAGGAACGTCATTCTTGGAAGGGTGGAGGGATGTCGCAGAAGGAGAAGACCCTCTAAGAGGTGGATTGATTCAGTGACTGGGGTATTCGGGATAGGTGTGTCAGAGGCAGTGAGATTGGCACAGGATAGAGCAGGGTTTAGGGCTGTTGTACATAGGGTCGCTATGATTCGCAAGTGACTCGATGGCACATAACAACAACAACATCTGAGAGGTGGACAACGACTAACGATGACAAACGAATAATTTATGCCTTTGAGTTGTGGTGCTAGAAAAGAGTATTGAACACACCATGAACTTCCAAAAGAACAAACAGGTCTGTCCTGGAGAGGGTGAATCTAGGTTGCTCTTTGGAGGCAAGGATTTTGAAGCTACATTTCACATATTTGGGCGTGTTTCCAGAAGGGACTAGTTCTTAGAGAAAGACACCATGCTTATAAGAGGAGTATCAATGCAGGAGAGAAAGACCCTGGATGAGATTATTTGATAAAGTGACTGTAGCAATCAGGAGTATCAGACATGGTGGTTTTGGTTCAAGATGGATAGCACAAAGCTCAGAGCCATTGTTCAATGGGTCACTAAGTCAGATTTGACTTGATGGCACGTAAAACAGATACCAGAGCTCCCTGTTAAAGGAGTGGTTGTTGTGTGTATTTGAGTCAGAAGCTACCCATAGCTGACCTTCCAGGGAATTTTTAGAGGCAGCTAATTGCACGGGGGGAGATTGTCCATCCTCCTGTGGAGCAGCTGACGGACTCGAACCGTGTACCTTTAGAATGGCAGTAGAGTTTCTTGCCACTAGGCAGTCAGAGCTCCCTATTAAAGTTGTTGTTATGTGCCACTGAGTCCTTGGATGCAATATGGCCAGATAATAATTTAACATGTGGGCATGTTAACCAGAATAACAAGGATAACAAGGAATCACCAACTAGGATAAAATACAGCTTTGGATTATTTGTTCTAACCCTACTAAACAACTTCTAAGATGTCTATGCTTAAATACATGTAAACCACACTGGACTTTAATACCTTGACTTGTAATTTTAGATTGCTGTGGTTGTTGTTGATTGCCATTGAGTCAAGCACGACTCTCAGTGACCCTACGAACAAAAGACCTGAAGCCTTTCTAGAACTATCTTCATTTCTCAAAGTTCATAGAGTCTCCAGAGGTATGTTGTTTAGGGAATGGATGCCACTTCTCCTTCCAATTTAAAAAAAAATTTAGATAATTGAACAAAATTACTCATAAGATCTTTTAAGACTAAGGATCTAGGATCACTGATTATATCATATACTTATTTAACTATTCTTTAACAGTTTCTCTAAGGAAGTATTAATTTATTAAGTGGAGTCTGGAACTTACATTTTTATTCAATAAGGTTTTCACTATCACAGAATAATGGTCTTATTATTATTAAAATTGTTAATTCACATATATGATTGATTAAATAGAGTCACTAGAGAAACAGTTTGAATTAGAATGTGTTTATAATATTTCCTTTGTATATTTCACTTTTAATTAGCATTGATTTGTGCTCTTGATGGGAAGGGTGGAAAGTCAGCAAAGACGAGGAAGACCCTCAACCAGGTGGACTGTCATGAGCACTGCTGCGAAGGGCTCTTATATGTCAGGAAGTGTGAGGATGGCACAAATAGAACAGAGTTTCAGATCTTTGGTTCTTAAGGTCACTATGAGTCATACTCAGTAGCACCTAACAACAACTACAACCATAATGTCTTTCAGCATCTGCAGGTGTCCTTTCTTTGCTCATTAGCCAAAAAAGAGGAAAGAATAATATTGCTAGACAAGGATTCTGAGGCTCCTTCTAACATAGTTTGGACATGTTGTGAGGAGAGACCGGTCCTTAGAGAGGGACATCATGCTTGGGAGGGTGGAGGGATGGTGCAGGAGAGGAAGGCCCTCTATGAGGTGGATTGATTCAGTGACTGGGATAATTGGGATGGGAGTGTCAGAGACAGTGCGATTGGCACAGGACAGAGCGGAGTTTAGGGCTGTTGTACATAGGGTCGCTATGAGTCGCAGGCGACTCGACGGCACATAACAACAAACAACATCTCTGAAAGTTAACAGGGCTCTTCTGCAATGTAGGAAATTGTAGATAAAGCAGTCATTGGTTTCCCTTTACCCCCATTCTTTTTGTTTCCATAAAGTCTAACTTGTATTTTAGAAAACTAGATCTTCTAAATAAGATTTAACTGTGTATTCTGAATAACATATCAACAACCCAAACTTTGCAAAAGTGTATTAGTCAGGAAAAGTTCAGGCCATAGAGCATGTAACTAACAAGATATATTTAGGACATATGTTGGGGT
Organism: Elephantulus edwardii; assembly: GCF_000299155.1. NCBI lineage: Eukaryota > Metazoa > Chordata > Mammalia > Macroscelidea > Macroscelididae > Elephantulus > Elephantulus edwardii. Next base: position 6,642,717 of record NW_006399864.1, read on the forward strand.
CCATAGAGAAAGAAGTGTAAATATTGTGAAATATATTAAAGTTGATTATTTTAATAACTATAATTATATGACTCCCAGCAGATAAGACAATTACACATGGAGAGATAGGCTATTTTGACGGTCTAGTCAGAGAAGTGAAATATCACTAATCTCATAGATGGAAGAAAGTAATATCCACAAGGTCCAAATTACTTTGTAGCCTTTCTTAGCTATCAGTAATATCTGAACCTCACCTTTACAGGCTATACTTTAAAATAAATCTGATAGGTTGTATTTCAGTTGTAATATTTGATAATGATAGAAAAATAGAGCTTCTGATTAATTTGAAGTATTGATGTTATTGCAGTTGGCAAAAGACTTGTCTCTAGGAACTGAATTTACCCAAAAGTGGAGAGAGACAGAGAGAGAGAGACAGACAGACAGAAAGACAGACAGAGAGATGGACAGAGAGAGAGAGAGAAATTTAATTTGAAAATCTGGATTGTCAGGGTTTTTAGTCAGTTTGCATCGTTCTGGGTTTATGTTTTGAAAATATATGTCTAGCTACACTTTCCTACACTGGCTTCCCTTTCATTTCCAATGAGACTGTTCCTACTAGCTTGGATAGTCACATTCAGTGTAATGGTTATTATGCCTGCTGTGGTCGAGTGAGACCTTATAATAGCATTTATTTTATAGTAATATAACTAGAAAAACTAGCATTTAAATAATACCTAGAAAAATAGATAGAAATACTTGTTAAAATCAACATTTCCTTTTTCTCTTACTCTATTTCTTAAATGTAGTAAACAATGGGATCTACCTGAAGAAAATATTGAATTATTTACCTCAATGTCAAAGATTTATTATTAAAATGTAAATACATAGATATAGAAATTGTTCCCTGAATCAGTTGTAAGTCTCAAATTCTTGACTTTTGGTCATGAAACACATGCAAATTAAACTTAAGGTGAATGAAGTAACTTATTTAAGTCAATGTATGGTATTACCAGTTATTAGTTTAGTTGAATGATATTTAATTGTACATCCTTGTCTCTATGTCTTCAAGAAGCTGATAAATGACAAAAGTGGAGTAACAATTAGGACTAATCTTCAAATACATCTGAACTCCATCTGCATAAGAATAGGAATCTAACACAGGTCTTCACAGAAAGGAAGTGTGTAAATGTGGAATAAGAATGTAATGAACCTAAGCCAGAGACTGAGAAAACATAGAAGATGCTAGAAAAGGGGCACAATTAAAATTTATGAGAGGCAGAGTGCAAAGACTCAGATAACCTTGATTAAAAGTAGCAAACACAATTTCTATTACAGACCTGAAGTATAATGAACATATTTTGAGGTTAAAAATTAAAAAATTGAACTAGGATTGTATAACCCATCTTAGTAGTAGTAGATATTTTAGTCATGAAGGTTTTGTTTTTGTAGAGTCCAACTCTTTATTTTAGATACAATTTTTATTTTATGCTCATATATAAGGTACGTATACATTGTTTTCCACACCAGGTCTTCTTCTACCCTTCAAATTGCATGACCCTATGATTATGCCCCTTCCCATCCTCACCCCTCTGCCCCTACTCTCTCCTCCTTGGATCCTTATGCACATTTTACTAATTTTCTATTTCTACAATGGTCTTATACAGTATTTGTCCTTATAAGCTGAGTTAGTTCACTTAGCATAATGCTCTCCAGTTCTTCCCAAGTTAGGTAATGATTTATAAAATCATTGCTCCTGCATACTGTATAGCATTCCATCATGCAAATATACCATCATTTCTCAATCCATTCAAAAGTGATTGACCATTTGAGTTGTTTCCACGTTCTTGAGATAGTGATTAATGCTGTTATGAATATTGTTGTACAAATCTTTGTTTGTGCCTCAGTTCTTATTTCTCAGGTTATTTTCCAAGCAGTAAAATAGCAGGACCATATGGAATTTCTGTGTTCTGCTTTTTGAGTAAGTGCCAAACTGCCTTCCAGAATGGTTGTACCATTTCACAATCCCACCAGTAGTGTATATGAGTTCCGATCTTTCCATAGCTTCTCCAACATGTATTAACTGTTGTCCTGTTTAACTTTGCCACTGCTACTGGGGTGAGATGGTATCTCATTGTGGTTTTGCTTTGCATCTCTCTAATTGCCAGTGACTTTGAGCATTTCTTCATGTGTCTGTTGGCCATCTGAATATCTTCTTCTGTGAAAAGTCTTTCCATGTCTTTTGCCCATTTTGTAATTCTGTTATCAGTCTTTTTCTTGTGGAGGCGCTGTGGGATTCTATAAATTTTTGATATGAGACTTTAGTCTGAAATGATATTTCTAAATACCATTGCCGGTCACTAGGTTTTCTTTTCACTCTGCTGGAAAATGTTTTTGATGCACACAGGGATTTAATCTTTAGAAGGTCCCATTCATCACTTTTGTCCTCTCCAGACTGTGCATTTCTCACTGTATTTGGCAGTCCCTTTATACTACACACTAAGGCGTCTAAGCTTAATCCCAGCTTGTCACTTATGAACCTTTTGGTATTGGGCAGACTTTTTTCATGGAATTATTTAATTAAAGTTGAGAGTGGTATTTCATAAATGGCATATATATGGCATTAAAACACTAAGAGTGATTTATATAAAATACAAATAAATTAAAATAAAATTCAGCAGAATTTAAATAGTAAGAAAAATGAGACAAGTTAAGGAATGAGATAAGAGAAATTGTTGTTTTTAGGAAACTATGAGTGAACTCTAACTCGTAGTAACCCTTTGTACAATAGAATAAAATGCTGTCTAATCCTGTGCCATCCTTACTATCTATGCTGTTTATAAATTCATTCCTGTAATCGCTGTTACAATCCATCACTCTGAGAATCTTCCAGCTTTTCACGTACCCTGAAGAGTGTGATCACTAAAGAGGTGTACTGGTAACCTAAAGTCTAGTAGCTTGAATCTACCAGCCACTTTGCAGAAGTTGTTGTTCTTGTAATAGTTGTTAGATGCCATCAAGTCAAGTATGATTCACAGTGTCCACACGATCAGCCAACTTGAACCCTGCCCTATCCTGTGCCATCCCCATCATCTCTGACACACTACAATCATTGCTGAAGTCATTGTGTCAATCAATCCCTTTGTGAAGGGGCATCTTCCTCTCCTTCACCGACCCTCCCTCTTTCCAAATATGATGTCCCTTTTTAAGTATTAGCCTTGCCTAGTTGCATATGCAAAGTATCAGATATGAAGCCTTGTCATCACTGTCTCCAATGAGCACTCAGGCTGCATCACCCCGCCCCCCCGCCCCCGGGACATATCAGTTTGTTCTTTGGCAGGGTAAGAAATCTCCTCTTTTGTAATTACAGTCTGAGAAAACTCTCTCGAGGGTCAGCTATGAGTTGTTTCTGACTTGATTTCAGTGAGTGAGTAAGCTTACTCACTGAGCTTTTTAAGGTTCACAATTAGGAACTTAATCTCTTGGAGATTAGAATGTAGATTTTTGTACCAACAAAGCAAAATTTGCTGCTTTTGAAAATTAATCACTTCTAACTAACATTCCATTGGTTTTTCCTGCTGTGATTCTCACTGGTTGATACTGTCCATCTTCCTCTGAGGAGCCATAGGTGGGTTCTAACTGCCTAAGACGCTTGGCATTCAGGTTAGCAATGCACTCTCTGTGGACTATGCAACCAGAGCTCCCAGTTTATTGCCTAGTACATGGACAATACTCAAAAGAGTATATTTTAAAAAAATACCATTTTGATAATAAATAATTTTAAATGCACATAAACATAGGAAATAAAAAGGTAAACGCTTATATTTTAAATATGTTAGCTGAAAGAGAAATTAATTTTGTCACAGAAATCCCTCAAGGTAATTTGACTCTCACTTGTAATTCTAGTTAATTTTCATTCACAGAGAAGAGTGGAATGGATATTTATGATGATCTGTTATAATTTTTGAATGAAGATAGTAACTTAATTCCTAATATTAACTGAATTTTTAATGTTTCAATGTGAAAATGTATCTGTAAGGTGCATTAAAGTGGAGATGGCACAAACAGGTCGCTATAATATTGTGCCATAAATGTTAAATTAAAGGTAGGATGGCATTAGGAGGAAATGAAAGTGTTGGTTATTCTGTAAGCTGAGAGTTCAGGAAAGAATGCTAGAGACAATGTGATAGCTCAATCTTTAAAAGGGAAATTCACGAATTTAGAGTTGTTGCTGTTGTTGTTATGAGCCTTCAAGTTGACTATGACTCACAGCTACCCTATGCACATTAGCTCTGAACCCTGCTCTATCCCGAGCCATCTAACTGTATCTGGCATACCTAATCTCATAACCCCAGTTACTGTGTCAATCCTCCTCATCCAGGTATTCCTCTCCTGTGTGGTCCCTCCATCTTTCTAAGCTTGATATCCTTCTCCAAAGACTGGTTTCTCCTGGCAACATGTGGAAAAGTATCTGAGAAAGGGGTCTCAAAATCCTTGATTTCAAGGAGCAGTATGGCTTAACCCTCTCCAGGATGATCTGTCATTTCTCTTGGCAAGCTAGGCTATGGTCAAAGCCCTTCTCCAGCACCACAATGCAAATGCATCAATTCTTCTGCTATCACCCTTGGTCATTGTCCAGGTCTCTGATGTAGAGCAAGTAAATGCAAAGACCATGGCCTGGATCAGGCACACCTTAGTTTCTAGACTGTTATCGTTGCTCTTCAGCACTCTGGCAAACTTCTAGACAGCAGATTTTCCTAAGGCAATTCGTCTTTTGTTTTTCAGACTACTGGTGCCAAGAGTGTTGATTGTGGAACCAAGCAAGCTGAAATTGTTAACAATCTCAGTCTCTTCTCTAATTATCATGATGTTGCCAATAGGCCTTGTATTGAGAATCTTTATGTTCTTGATGTAGTGCCTAAATCTATATTGCAAACTATTTATAGTAGAAATACAATATAAGCTTCTAGAAATGAAGCTATAGAACCATTAATTTTGCTTTTCAGATAGGAAAACCTTGGAAATTCTAGAATACCTGAAAATATTGTGTGCAGGTAGGGTAGATTCTTTAGAAAGAGTTACAGAGGTAAAGAAAGGAATATTCATAAAAGGCCAAGGAGCTCAATTCATGTAAGTGTGTTAGATGTTGGGCTGTTTTTCAAATCGTTGGGGACTCAAAAGGGTTTCCCTTACCCAAAATGGTTGTCCTCATACAAAAACACACAGCCAAAGTCAACTGCCCGAGAGTTGAATCTGACTCTCCTGTCATTGGGTTTCCAAGGTTGTAAAATTTAAAAGAAGTAGTTGATTATTTCATTCTGACACAGCTGGTAAGTTACAAGTTTTAACCTTCTTACAAACAGTACAACATTTAACCCGAACTCTTGCAGATAACCTTCAGAAGATATTGCTGTTGTTGTTATGTGCTATAGAGCCATTTGAGGCTCATAGCGACCCTGTGTAAAACAGCCCTGAACCCTGCCCTACCCTGTGTCAACTTTACTGTCTCTGACACACCTATCCTCATTTTCCCACTCACTGAATCAATCCCTCCATCGAGGGTCTTCCTCTCTTGGGCTGTCCCTCCACCATCCCAAGCATGATGTCCCTTCCCAAGGACTGGTCCCTCCTGGCAACTTGCCCAAAGTATGTCAGACAAAGCCTCAGAATCCTTGTCTCTAAGGAGCACCTTGAATTTATCCTCTCTAGGATGAACCTGTTTGTTCTCCTGGCATTCCCTGGCATATTTAACAATATTCTCCAGAACCACAGCTCAAAGGCACACATTCTCTATTATCCCCGGTCATTATCTTTCTGATGCACAGCAACTAATTGCAAAGACTATGGCCTGGATCAGGTGTACCTTAGTCTTCAGACTGACATCATTGCTCGTCAGTACCCTGGAGAGGTCCTTGACAGGAGACTTTCTCAATGCAATTTGTCTTTTGATTTCCTGGCTGTTGCTTATGGAGTCAAGCAAACTGAAGCTGTTAACAGTCTCAATCTCTTTATCATCTTTCATGACGCAACCATAAAGCCCAGTGGAGAGAATTTTTATTTTCTTGATATTGAGCTTCAGCACATATCGAAGGCTGCAGTCATTGACCTTCTACAGCAAGTGCTTCAGGTCCTCCTCAGTTTCAGCAAGTTGTGTCATCTGCATAACGCAAGCTGTTTGATGAGTCCTCCTCTAATTCTGATGCTATATTCCTCCTAATAGAGCCTGGCCTTTTGGATGATCTGTTCTACATATAGATTGCAAAGATAGGACACACCCCTAGTGTATACCCTTCCTGATTTTAAACCATGCAATGTTTCCTTGTTCTTTTTCTGATTACTGTCTTCCGGTCCACATGTAGGTTTTATATAAGCACAATTGAGTTTTCAAGATTCCTGTTCTTCTCAAAGTTAGCACAGTTTTTTTGGTTCACAGAGTCTAACTCAGCCTTTTCATAGTAAATTAAGCACAAATAGACATTCCTCTGGTACCCCCTGCTTTCAGCCAAGGTCCATCTAACATTAGCTAAAATATCCCTAGTACCATGGTGTGTTCCAAACCCAGCCTGCACTACTGGCAGTTCTTTGTTGATGTGCTGTTCCAGTCATTTTTGGATAATCTTCAGTAGCATCTTATTTGCATGTGATATTAATGATACTGTTCTATAATTGTTGCACTCTGTCTTGTCACTTTTTTTTTTAGAATAGGAACAAATATGGATCTCTTTCAGTCAGTCAGCCAGGTGGTTGTCCTCCAGATTTCTTGGCACAAGTTGGTGAGCACATGCAAATCAGTGTCTGCTGAAATACGTCAGTTGGTATGCCATCAATTGCTGAGGCCTTATTTTTGCCAGTTCTTTCAGAGCAGCTTGAACTTTTTCCTTCATCAACACAGGTTCTTTCTCATACATTGTTTGATGAAATTCTTCTGTGTTAGCCAATTTCTTTCGCTACAGTGACACTGTATACTCCTTCTATCTTCTTTTAATGCTTCCTGAGTCATTTAATACCTGACCAAATCACCCTTAAGTTTTGCAACTTGAGGCTTGAATTTGGTTTTCAGTTTCATTAAACTTAAGTAAAACTGAGTGAGTTCAGCCCTTTTTATTTTCTGACTCCAGCTTTTTGCACACTTCATTGTAATTATTTTACTTTATCTTCGCACAATGCCCTTTGATATCTTCTGTTCTGCTCCTTAATTACTTGATTTTTCCCTTTACTTTGGCTTCTCGGTGTTCTAGTGCAATAATCACAATCTCGTCTAACATCCATCTTGGTGTTTTCTTCCTCCTTAGTCTTTGTAATGACCTTTTGCTTTCTTCCTGAGTGATGTTGTTGTTGTCATGGAGTCAAGGTTGACTCATAGTGACTCTATGAAGAAAAGACCTAATGCCTTTCCATAATTATTGTCATTCCTCCAAGTTCATAGAGTCTCCAGAGGCATGTGGTTTAGGAAGTGGATGCCCCTCCTGCTTCCAAACCTGTTTTACAACTGGGAGCTGCTACAAACACTGTCCACAATGGGAAACCATTATGGTATTTGATATGCCCATAACACAAGGTTCAGCTTCATAGCAAAGCCAGGTTACTTCATACAGCATATTGACAAAGAGTGATATACAAAGTGGAAGAATGTTCCTCCATATACAAGAGCACTAGTCTCATCATTTAGCAATGGTTAAGTGTTATCGAGTCAAATATGCCTCAGAGTAAGCTTTGCACAAAAACCTGAACTCTGTTCTATAGCTAACATGATTTCTGTACATTTATAAGACAGTTTGTAGAGTTTCCAGAGGCATCTGGTTTAGGAAGTGGATGCCACTCCTGCTTCCCAACAAGAATCAATCTGAAAGCTCATCTAAACATTGTACATAATGAATAACCATTATGGTATTTGACATGACGATGGAACAGTGTTCAGCATCACAGCAACTCCAAGCTGTTCAATACAGCAAATAGACAAATGATTGCTGTGTCGTTAAAGAATACTCATTCTAAAATTTAAAAATCCTATTGGATTTTAAAACCACACCCTTGAACAGCCTCCACCCTTAGTCTAAGGCTCAAGGGCCAACCACTTTTGAAGGGGAAAAAAGAACCAAAATACACAGCAAACACTACTGCAGACTTCCCTTACTTGACTGCAGTCAAGATGAGACCACCACTGAGATGCTAGCCAAACAGCCAACTCCTAGAGTGGAGGGAGGCTCAAGGCTCCAGGCCAGCCCACAGGCTCATGACCTCATTAACAATTTTAAAGCCACACCATCGAGCAGGCCTCTATCCTTAGTGTAAGGTTCAAGGGCCAGAAAGTAAAATATATTTTGTATGTCAGAAGAGTAGTTTAATCTACATACCAAAGTTGACAAATTATTTTGCTTTCTGCATATAGAAACTGATGCAGTAGAATTTTTTAATCAAAGAATCTTTTACAAAGAAAACAAATCAAATAATTGAAATACAATGGTAGCAAGATGTGAGGAAATCACTCTTGGCTTTACTAATTGGGACTTGCCTGTGCTTAATAATTTATATGCATGATAAAAAGTCCTGACCTTTCATCCAGGAGAAAAGACAGGGCAATGACGGGCAAGGTCCAATGGTGATTAATTTTATAAAGTATAATGCATGAGAATGAATGTATGAAACACATGTGAATGAATAATAGTGTGAAACACTATATATACAAACTTTGTAAGCAAGCCAATAAAACTAGAAATACTGATCCTCCTTTTTGCCCCCCCTTCTGTGCTTCCTAGAGATCTAAAAATACTAGGCATTGGCCTCTTTTTGCCACTATACTCAATTCTCCGGTATTCTCAGTAAATACTTACCCTTGACATTATTGACAGGTTGAACTAGACAAAATGCCATCCTATGCATTTTTCTAAGTTAGACAAAGATCTTCATCTCTGCACACTAGATAGCAGTAACATCACTTCCATCTCAACAACCCAAATTTAGTTCAAAGATAATACAAAAAATATTCCTGGGGAGAAAACATTCTTACCCTAATCTCACTGAGAACCATTGACTCAGTGTTTTATTTGTGGCTTAGTGGTAAAGATGTGCAGTGCCAATACAAAGGTACATGGTTTGAATACACCAGCTGCTTTGCAGATAAGGATGGAAAATCACCTCCTGTGCCATTTACTGCCTTTGAAAAACTGCTGGAAGGTCAGCTATGAGTTGGTTCTGATGGTACCCAACAACAATATCCTTTGATTTGTTTTACTGTCTACCCAGAAGTTTCAGTGAATGAGAATTATGAAAATAAGGTATAATCATTAGCATCTCATTTCAGCGGGGAGCTGCCATATTAAAAGCCAATTAAATAAGAGGAGATTATTTTGACAGTCAAGAAAGGGAAAAAAAATCTTACTAAGTCACTCCAAATGAAATGTTCTTCCTCTCACCTCCTTCCCACCATTTATCTAGTACCAGTTTCTATTTTAGGGTATTATTTGTCAACTCTTCGAAGAAGCTTTTTCCAAAATTCCCAGTCTTGGTCTACCTTGGATAGAGGAAATCTTTTATATGCCTTTGTCAAAGATGGAATGTTGTCATTCCCCCCTCACCAAAAGACATATAATGATGTGAAATCTATGAAAATACTTCCTATAAGCTGATAAGCCAAATATTTGGGAAATGAGACTCCAAAGTCTGAACTATAGTGCTCAAAAGTCATGTACAACTCATAGGTGTGGAATTTTGTCATTTAGTGTCAAATGATTAAATGCTTTACAGCAAGCAGAGATTCTTGTCCAGTGCTTGCTTATAGAGAGCCCACTGTACAAGGTTGTGGTTACTGACGTTTGCTTTCTTCAGGGAACTGCAGGGATGATTTACACGATGTCCTTGGAAAGTTCAACTTATCTCTCAGTGTAAGCATTGCTGAAAGTTAAAATTCCCATAGCAAAAGGCAACCTATCATGTATTAACAACTGACTGGCTTGAAAAAATTCCACTGCTTTTTCCTTAGGGCATGAGGTAGGGGTGGGCCCCTAATAAGACTGATTGGCACAGTGATGTAACAATGGCACTGAGCATATCCAGGATGGAAGCATAGGTATGACAGGGCGAAGTTCAGATCTGCTGTTCATAGGATCACTATGAGTCCTACTTGACTCAGAGACACCCAACAATAACAACAACAGAAATAACCTTTAAGTTGAAAGAGTGAGTGCCTAAAATAGATTATAATAAATATAAAGTAAGGGGGAGAAACTTACAGGGAATAAAAGCTGTAGTATTTTCAAGTTTATTTCAAACCATAGCAACCCTCCACTGGGTTTCCAAACTATGCATCTGGGATTCTCACTACAGTGGCTAAAATCTTCATCCTATTAATTTATTATAGATTTTTACCAATATGAGCCACTGAGCTTATGTCTCTCTTTCCTCATTTGGACAGAAAAATCAAAACATAAGATTTCATGGATTTGTTACAATTAAATGAGTTAATAAAGGCTGCCTAGACACCTTATAAATGCTGGTTGCTGTTTACTATTAAGATTATTTACATTTTATAAAGAATATAACTTAGATTAAATAAATTAAATAACTCATGAAGTTCATTTGAACTAAGAGCAGTGGATACCAAAGTTTGAATTCTTGTCTGATAGGCTAGCAATAACTGCTCATTTCTTTAAATTGATTTACTTTTGAATTGATATTTTTAAATCCAAATATTACTGTGAAAATATTCTAATAAATTTTTATTTGTATAGATAAATATATTTTATTATCAATTCTATTATACCACTACTTACACACATTTAGAGGATATGAAGTTATCATCTTTCATATATTAAATACATGGAAATACTTCCTATAAATGTAAATATTGCTCACTCCAGCCCATAGACACACTTTTTAATTATTTTACCCTTGAAGATTAAAGTCTTATAAATATGTAATACACAATTCCTTCAACAGTTTCTAATACTATTTTTTATGACATGGGAAGGGTATTTAATAAAAATATAAGGGTTATGCGGCCTGTGAAAGATGAGCTGTTGATTATATAATAAATTTTTAAAATAAAGCTTTATGTAGAAAAATAGATTACATAATCCCAAAGCTCATGATTGTCAAGAATTTTAGCACAACATTTAGACTATCACCACAAAAAAGATGCCAGTAATAGGATCACATTTATGTAGTCTATAAATCAATTCAAATAATTAGTGCTCTACTTGGTAATGAAATCTTGTTAGTTGGTGAAAATTGTGCACATAATATATTCCTGGATGGGAAGCTGGGAGACATTCTCACAGAGTCGTTTCAGTAACAGCTTTTTCTCATCTATGTGTATTTAATGATAGTAAAGGAGAAAAAAAACCCAAACAAACCCAAAATCAAATAAATAACAATCATAAACACTCCAATACATCTTGAGAAGAAATTGACCTTGATGTCTTTTCTCTAGACATCTATTTGTGATTTTACCAGCCCCTGGGGATTAGCACAAACAGTACTCACATGGAGAGGGAAAACAATCAGAAGTCCCTTTGAGACTTCAGCCATGAGCACAGCCAGAGAGGAATAAAATAGTTATCAGTCAACCTTGAGTTTCTTGCAGGGTCAGTCTCTGAGGATATAAATTACAACATTGTGCTTACCTGCCTGCTTGCTTGCTTGCTCTCTCTTTGAGTCAGTCTCTTTCTCTCTCTCTCCTCTCTCTCTCTCTCTCTCTCTCCTCTCTCTCTCTTCATCTCTCTCTCTTTCCCTCTCTCTCTCCCTTCTCCCCCCTTGCCTCTCTCAATCTCTCTTCCTCTCTCTCTCACACACACATACACAAGGAGAAGAGGTATGCTGTTGTTGTTGTTATGTGCCGTCGAGTCGTTTGCGACTCATAGCGACCCTATGCACAACAGCCCTAAGAGATATAGGAAGGACAAATGGAGCTGGATAAATTACCTGATGTTACAAGTAGACTGAAAGTTAAAGCACCCCATGTTATTACCATAGACTCAGACATAGTTTATCCAGAAATTATGCCTGAGATAAAGGCCAGTGGCTGATCTAAACAGGATTATGAACCCAGGGAGCAATATATTATACATTCTAATAATAATCACTATGAGTTACCTGCGACTCAACAACACTTAACAACAATAACATCAACAGACAGAGAGAGATAGATAAGCTGGCCCAGAGGACAGAAAGCGATGCTACCAAGCCAAAGGCCCTTGGGCCTGTCTTTCATTGTTTTTGTTCAGACATTCCTCTAGGTCATATAGCTCTGGTGTGTCCACTTGCTGTACAGTGGTAACTTGTGGTTGCTGTGAGGCTGAACACTGTGACGCTGATATATCAAATGTGTTAATGGTTGGTTACCCAATGGGCACAGAGAGTGGGGTGGAGTTCCCTGATTAAAACCCTGATTAAAGCAAGCTTGGAAGGAGGAGTGGCATCCACTTCCATAATACCTTGCCTCCAGAAACCCCATGAACCTGGAGAGAGGATGAAAGGCACACAAGCATTGAGGACTCTCCTTCATAGGGTTGCTATGAGTCGCCTGCAGCTCAACGGCACATAACAACAACAGCAATAACAACTACTTTTTATTTGTATAAATAAGTATTATAAACATTTTGTGAAAGAAGTCAGGAAAGACAGTAGGAGGTTATGTTATTATTGCTATGAGCAACTTCTTGTTGTTACATGATGTCGAGACCGTCTAATGGACTTTCAGTGAGTTTTTGAGGCCGTAAATCAAACAATGACTCTTTTCTCCATACGTTCTAGTTGCACTTGCAGAAGGCTAAGAACAGATTCCTTGTCCCAGGTGTCTATGAGACCACAGGACAGTAAGAAAGACACAAAGAGAGGTCCAGTCAGGTGCACCTGCACAAAACGTACTTGGTCACCACAATTTTGACTGGAATCAGAAATAAGACCAGAAGGAGTTATTAAGTGTATGAGAAGTATAGGATACATCACCCCTGACATGAACCCCTTCTTGAACACCATAATATGTAAGCAAATGATTGTTGTTGTTAAGTGTCATCGAGTCACAGGTGACCCATAGCGACCCTATGAAGGAGAGTCTTCAACGCTTGGGTGTCTATCATCCTCCCTCCAGGTTCATAGGGTTTCTGGAGGCAAGCTATTATGGAAGTGGATGCCACTCCTCCTTCCAAGCTTGTTTTAATTGGGGAGCTCCACCCCACTCTCCCTGTCTGCATTGGGTAGCCAACCATTAACACATTTGACACATCAGTGTCACAATGTTCAGCCTCACAGCAACCACAAGTGAAGGTGGTACGGCAACGGCAAATGATTAACAAAAGTTAATCCCATTGAATATCTTTAGAAGGTTAATCATTTCAGAAAACGTGTTTTTTTAAAACAGAAATAAATCTCTAGTTCGAAATGTCAGTCTGGAGACTAAGGTGTTCCCGATATAGGCCATGGTCTTTGCCATTACTTGCTATCAGAGAACTGGACAATGACTACAGATGATAGACGGAGAGTTGGTGCCTTTGAGCTCTGGTGCTGGAGAAGAGTATTGAATATACCATGGACTGCTAGGAGAACAAACAAGTTCATCCTGAAGACGGCAAAGCCAGGTTGCTCCTTGGAGGCAAGGATTCTAAAGCTTCATCTGACATACTTGGACATGTTGCAAGGAGAAATCAGTCCTTAGAGAGGAATGTCATGCTTGGGAGGGTGGAGGGACAGTACAGAAGAGGAAGACCCTCGATGAGATGGATTGATTCTGTCACTGGGGTAATGGGGATGTTGGAGACAATAGGTTTGGCAAGGCATAGAGTAAGGTTTAGGGCTATTGTACATAGGGTCGCTATGAGTCACAGGCGACTCAATGGCACATAACAACAACAGTGGGAGAAGAGAAACTTAAATGCACTCTGGGTTTCTCTCTAAACTTCTCCCTCACTGCCCCTCCATTTTTCACATTTTCTTGCTAATTCTTATAATTAAAATGCAAGGAAAACCCCCTGCTCTATTTCTGTCCCAAATAATAGATTTAGAGACCAATGCGATTCCATCATTACCCTCATCACATTCAGCTGTGCCATTCATTTTCTTTGGACTCAGACAGCACTAAGCCCTCACACTCCCTTCAACAGCCAAGTCCGGTGGAGCAATGAGCTGGCACTCTTCCAAATCATTAAAGACAGAGTGGGATACTTGAAAAGTGCCAAGGGACATGAAAAAAGGAAGTTTGGGGTTTCTCAAATGAGGTGACTCACACAGACTAGCCTAATGTCAATCTATTTCTAGATCTCAATCCACCCAAGCATTTCCAGACAGCACCTATGGAAATGAGTGCCTTTTGTCGACTTGTACTTAACTAAAACCTTTCAAGCCTTTCTCAGTGATTCAGTGCTTGTCTTGGAAATCTTCAGAGTGAATTATGAACAGGTGTAAAGGAATTTATGTCTGTTCTGCTCGTCCCATGTAATGGAAAACTTGGAATTCCTTAAAAGGAAAAGGGGGTGGATGAATATCTAAAGTATTAATTACAGATATGAAACATCTATCAACTTCCTTTAAAGCAGATTACAACAGAGGAAAACTGGTAACTTTCCAACTCTGCTTGTGTCTTTCTACTACCAGACAATCATGTAAGAGAAAATATTTAAAGACAGTTCCTCAGGACTGAAATTCTTATAATTGGCCTTGAATGTTTCTCATGTAAGACTTTCATCTCCTGATATGACCCAAAAGGCTGCCAGATCATCACTACTGAGGAAATGAAGAAGGAAGACGCTTCCTGAATGTATTTATAAGTCTGTAATATACGTAAAATGAACCTTTCTTTAAACTCACATGCAAGAAAGCACTTGTCAATTTTTAAATGCACAGTTTTTATAGTGTCATAGACATATATCGTAGTCAGTTTTGGCACTAATGGTTTATTTTCCCATTAAAATTCATGGAAGAAGTAAAACATCAGTGACATTCTTCCCATCAAAATGCCTCAAGTGACAACAGCATTTTACCATGTGGTTGAATTGCCATTATCAAAGCTAGATGACAGTTCTTTCAATGATTGCCAGCACTTTTTTAGAGGTGATGATAACGTCTATGCAATAAGTACCTGGCACAGAGAAGAAAATCTTCATATAAGGACAGACGTTTGAGAAACATGAGGCAGCATTCCTCTTTCCTCATCCTAAATAGGTTTTCATCACTATGTCAGAAACATTGCCAATGTTAAAAGCATAGTTAAAGAAAATTCTTTTCTTTATAAAGGTGTTTCATACTGGAGCAAAGATATCATGAACAGATGAGGTTTAGCGTAAGGTCAGATTACTGCAGACAATTTAAGATGGTTCACAAACACAGTCTATACACATGGATTTCACCTGATGTTATATACATAGATCAAAGTGATTACTTGTGGAAAGAATCGCTGGAGAAGCTCAGTATCAGTTGTGAAAACCAGGACAGGTGCTGACTGTGGAACAGATCACGAACTGCTCATATGCAAGTTCAAGCTGAAGTTGAAGAAAATTATCAAATCCATGGGAAACAAAATTTGACTGTAAGTTTATCCACTCAAATTTCAAAACCATTTCAGGAACAGGTTTGAGGTCTTGAGCACCAATGAGCATAGACCAAACGAGTTGTGGGAGGATATCAAGAATATCATCCATGAATAATGC
>NW_006399864.1:6659451-6713093 GCF_000299155.1 Elephantulus edwardii
CCAAGAAAACAGATTCTAACCACTGGGCCAATTGGCAGCATCATTATGGATGGTGAAGAGGTTGAGATAGTTAACAGTTTTAGTTTGCTTGGTTCCACAGTAACATTCTTGGTACCAGCAGCCAGGGAATCAAGTGATGAATTGCATTGGGAAGGTCGGCTGTCAGGGACCTCTCCAGAGTACTGAAGAGTAAAGATGTCAGGCTGGAGACTAAGGTGTGCCTAATCCTAGCTATAGTCTTTGCACTTGGATGTTATGCATCAGAGAGCTGGACAGTGACTAGGAATGATAGGAGAATTGATGCCTTTGAGCTGTGGTGTTGGAGAAGAGTGTTGAATATACCATGGACGTCTAGGAGAACAAATAGGTTTGTCCTGGAAGTGAAGCTGGGCTGCTCCTTGGAGGCAAGGATTCTAAAGCTCTGTCTGACATACTTTGGAAATGTTGCAAGGAGGGACCAGTCCTTGCAGAGGAACATCATGTTTGGGAGAGTGCAGGGATAGCGCAGGAGAGGAAGACCCTCGAGGAGAAGGATCGAGTCAGTGATTAGGGTAGTGGGAGTAGGTGTGTCAGAGACAATGAGGTTGACACAGTATAGAGCAGGGTTTAGGACTGTTGTACATAGGGTCACTATGAGTCGCAAGCAACTAGACAGCACAAAACAACAACAACGACGACAACTCCATTTCCTTAAATATCTGAATTTTTTGGAGATTAACCTTTTGACATTAATTACTTGTTTTTAAACTATCTTCTGTTTTTGAAAAATCATATTCAAAGAACAAAATTGTATTCTTATATGAACTTCATAGATGTTCAATAAATATTTGTTAAATGAAAATGTTTGAGTTATATATGATAACTATTAATTTTCAGTCTTATTTTGTAATTGTATTTGGAAGAAAATTGTTGTTGTTGTTGTTATGTGCCCTCGAGTTGCTTGAGACTCATAACGACCGTATGTACAACAGCCCTAAACTCTGCTTTGTCCTGTGCCAATCGCACTGTCTCCGATACACCAATCCCGATTACCCCAGTCACTGAATCAATCCAGCTCTTAGACGTTCTTCCCTCCTGTGCTGTCCCTCCATCCTCTGAAGCATGATGTCCCTCTCCAAGGAGGTCCCTTCTTACAACATGTGCAAAGTATGTCAGATGAAGCCCCAGAATCCTTATCTCCAAGGAGCCACCCAGTTTAACCCTCTCAAGGATGAATCTGGTTTTTTTTTTTCTAGCAGTCCATGGTACTCTCAATACTCTTCTCCAGCTCCACAGCTCAAAGGTATCAATTCTCCTTCTTTCCTCCCAAGCCATTGTCCAACTCTCTGATGCATAACAAGTGATTGCAAAGACCATGACCTGTATCAGACACACCTTAATCTCCAGAGTGACACCATTGCTCTTCAATACCCTGAAGAGTTCCCTAACATCGGACTTTCCCATCGCAATACGTCTTTTAATTCCTGGCTGCTGGTGCCAAGAGTGTTGAGTGTGGATAAATAAAGCACACGATGTACCTGACAATGAGAACTCTGACTTAATTCTTTGTTCCCTAAGATATCTAGGAACTAATGAATGATACATTGAGATATTATTATTTCTATAGGTAATCATGAAGAGGTCTACAATTTAACATACTTGAATTCTGAGGCATATTTATGCATATTAGGCTTATTAATATTCCTAATGTTCAGTAAGAAATGTTACAAGGACAGAAAACCTCAAAATGTGTATTTGGCTTTTTAAAATTTTATTCCAGAAATCTTGCCTTTTCTTGCTTTCAATTGGCTGATATGTAGACCAGCCACATCAATAGTCCCTGATATCCTATTAAGAATGGAGAATAGATAGTCCAGGCCAGACATACTACTGAATCAGCAATTGCCATTATTATATTTCCCAAGTGTCATGGATTGAAGACTGTCCTCTCAAATATGTGTATATAAAAATCTAATGAGGATTTTATGAAATGATAAACCATGCCAAGATCTGTTAAAATAAATAATTGTAGGGGAATTAAAAGTAGAAAGCAAAGCTCCTTATCTCATCCTTCATCAAATGTAAGGGGAGCTCCTCTAGGGAGCATTAATCTCATAAGAGAAAAGTGAGCCAAGGAAAGAGACCCTCAGTGCCACTGAGAAATTATTAGCAGGAGTGGAGAGAATCCTTTTGGACTCAGGCCCCTGTGTTATGAAATTCCTTAATACCAGCACAAGTAAATGGTTTGGGACTTCCATTCCTCTCAATGCTACCTGCACCAACTGTGTTATGATCCATACAGGCTATTTATAGTTGATAAAACACAAATAAACATTTTTCTGGTGTTCTCTACTTTCAAGTCAACAGCCATCTGACATCAGCAATGTTGTTGCTGTTGTTATGTGGTGTCAAGTTGCCTGGACTCATAGTGACCCTATGTACAACAGCTCTGAACTCTGCCCTATCCTGAGTCAATCTCATCATCTACAACAGACCTATTTCCATTTCTCCAGTTACTGAATCACTCCATCTCATCCTGGGTCATCCTTTCCTGTGCTGTCCCTCCACTCTACCAAGCATGATGATCTCCAAGGACTGATACCTCCTCACCATGTGCCCAAACTATGTGAGAGTAAGCTTCAAAATCCTTGCTTCCAGGGAGCAGCTTGGTTTCACCCTCTCAAGTACTGACTGACCTGTTTGTTCTCCTGAAAGACCATGGTATATGTTCAGCTCTCTTTATCAGCAAGCATACCCCTCAATCCAAGCCTTCTTCTGAATCCTCCTCGTATTTTTCAGCTTCTTGTCATTGGACTGTCCAAGCTCTTTAGGATTTTTTTACAATCCTCAACAAGATTTTGTTATCATTTGATATTGTTGAGCTTGTTAGAAAATTTCCACATACTGAAATTGTTAATGATTTCATTTTACTTCAATCCACAATTACCATTCATTCTAGTATTTTTGTTGTTGTTGTTGTTGTTATTATGTGCCCTCAAGTCACTTGCAACTCATAGCGACCCTACGTACAAAAGCCCTAAACTCCGCTCTATCCTGTGCCAACCTCACTGTCTCTGACAAACTTACTCTCATTACCCCAATCACTGAATCGATTAATCTCATCAAGCGTTTTCCTTTCTTGTACTGCCCTGCTACCCTCCCAAACATGATGTCCTTCTCCAAGGATTGGTTCCTCCTTGTAACATGCCCAAAGTATGTCAGATGAAGCTTCAGAATCCTTGCCTCCAAGGAACACTCCAGCTTCATCCTCTCCAGGGAAAACCAGTTTGTTCTTCTAGCAGTCCATGTTATATTCAACACTCTTCTCCAGCAACACAGCTCAAGGGCATCAGTTATCTTTCTATCACCCCTAGCCACTGTTAAGCTCTCCAATGCATGCAATTGCAAAGACTATGGCTTGGATCAAGTGCACGTTACTCTCCAGCCTGACGTCGTTGCTCTTCAGTACTCTGAAGAGGTCCCTGACAGCTGAATTTCCCAATGCAATTCATGTCTTGATTTCCTGGCTGCTGGTACCAAGAGTGTTGACTGTGGAGCAATAAAAAACCCTGTTGTGCTGGGAAAATCTACTGTCCAGGACTCCAGAGTGCTAATGAAAAACAATGGCAGTTTAAAGACTGTGCAACTTGGAAAAATAAACAAGTTGTCTTGCAAGAAGTGAAACTTAGTTCATCCACAGAAGCTCAAATGGTGAAGCTCCATCTTATTTATTTACACGCATGCTATTGTATATCATCAAGTTGGAACCACCAAATAGCTGATTCCCCAGTGGGTTTTCAATGGCTGCAAACTGCATGGGAGATTACCCATCTTTCTCCACAGGGTAGCTGGTAGGTATGAATCACATCATGATTGACAGAGAAAAGATCGAAGTGGTCAATAATTTCATTTCACTGGGATCTGCAATCAAACCCCATGGTAGCAGCAGTTAAGAAATCAAAAGATGGGGAAATCTACTGTCTAAGGCTCTACAAAAGGTTAAAGATAAAGAATAAATATATCATTTTAAATACTAAAATGTGCCTGATCCAAGCTATATTTTTTTTCAATTATTTTCTGTGGATCTGAAAGTTGGCTAATGAATAATGATGGCAGAAGAAAAATCAATGCCTTTGAATGCTGATGGTGAAGAAGAATACTGACTATTCCACAGACGGTCAAAAGTACAAACAAATTTGTCTTGAAGGAAGTGAAACATAGGTGGTCTTTAGAGGCTAGGACTGTGAAAGTCCATCTGAAATACTTCAGTATCTTGTCCGGAGTGGCCAGTTTTTGAAAAATCACATCATGCTCAGAAAGGAGGTGGGTCAGAAACGAAAGGAAAACCTTCAACAAGATGGACTGACATACTAACTCTCACATTGGGTTTAAGCATCTCCAAAATCATGAGGATGGTAAAGAATAGGCAGCATTCAGACGTGGTGTTCATTGGGTCTCTTTGAGTCATAGTTCACTAGATGGCAAATAATAATAGCACCAATCACAACAGGAAATAGTACATGTTAAAACACTCTGATGGTCTTGTTCTCAGGGAGTTCACATACTTTGGGCATGTGTCCTTGGAGAAGGACATCATTCTCAGAGGGATGGAGGGACAGTATAGGACAGGAAGATCCCCAATGAGATGGATTGATAGAGTCACTTAGGCAATTGAGGCAGGTGTGTCAGAATTAGTGAGACTGGCTCAGGACAGGGCAGGCTTCAGAGCTGCTGTGCATAGAGTCACTATGGGTGAGAGGGGACTCAACGGCACATAACAACAATAACAACACATATACTGTTCTAGACATCTTTAAATGATCTACAGCAGCAAAGGTTGATGGTCAACAAAAGAGAGGAAAATCCTTAACTAAATGTATTGACATAGTAACTAAATCCATGAGCTTGAGTATGGTGCAGATTGTGAGAATGGTAATGCACAGAGTAAGGTTCCACTCCATTTTCAGAGTCACTACGAGTCCTGAAGACAATGACTTTTACTAAGGTGTTCTGGTAGGGGCATAGCTCTACCTAGGGAGAGCTGTTGTTAACACAATGACCACCAGGTAATCCACAGGAGAAAGATGGTCAATCTCCTCCTGTTGAATTTACAGTATCTCCTCCTGCTTCGCTTACAGCTTCAGACACCCACTGCAAGGTCTGTTTAGGGTCCCTTCCAACTCCACAGAAATGGTTAAGTGGGTGCGTCTTTTTTTAATGTTTCTTTTTCTAATATGTCGTAATAGTATGACATCCCTGTCCAAAGTCTGGTCCTTCCACATAACATGGCCAAAATATGCCAGATGAAGCTTCAGAATCCTTCCCTGCAAGGAGCAGCCTAATTCCTCCCTCTCCAGGATGAACCTGTTTGTTCTCTTAGCAGTCCATGGAATATTCAGTGAGTCACAAAGTGACTCGACAGCTCATAACAACAACAACATTCTCCAGAACCACAGATCAAGGTCTAAATTCCTCCTATAATCCCTAGTTATTGTCCAGCTCTTTGATGCATAGCAAGTGATTGCAAAGACCATGGTCTTTATCACGTACACCGTAGTCTCTAGACTGACATCGTTGCTCTTCAGTACTTTGGAGAGGTCTCTGAAAGCAGACATTCCCAGTGCAGTTTGTCTTTTAATTTCCTGGTTGCTGGTGCCAAGAGTGTTGATTGTGGAGCTTGGGAGGGTGGAGAGGCAGCACAAGAAGGGAAGGCTCTCGATGAGATGGATTGATTCAGTAATTGGAGTAATGAGGGTAGGTGTGTCGGAGACATGAGATTGGTACAGGATAGAGCAGGCTATAGGGCTATTGTACATAGGGTTGCTATGAGTCACATGACTCGACGGCACATAACAACAACAACATCTTAATAATGTCATAATATTCAATCGAGATAAAACTGCTGATTTAATATATCATAAATTATTTGACAATCATTTCCTTGAAAAGATGCTACTCTTAATGACTGAAATTTCTAACAAATCTTGTGGTAGAAGTGATTTCCAAGGCTCAATGACAAAAGTGCTACAGTTTCTGTTGGGACTCCTTTCTAAGGATGTTTGCCTTTGAAAGTCATCACTAATAGTCAGATGAAGCAATTTTGTTTCTGTTGTCTAAGCCTCAGTACTTATTTTTGTTATTTCAAGAAAATGAATAGAACATGTGTTGAATTGTCCTCAAATAGGTGGTTTATTTACTAATAAAGAACTGGTAGATTGGAGGTTTAAAAGAAACATATCCATTGTCTTCATATTTCACAGTCAAGTATACAAACATGTTTATAAATATCCTTTTTTTTCCTCATGACTATGTTGAAATTTTAAGATCATTTCCAATATTAAACAGCAATAGAGATTAATGGAACCTAAGTGGTATCCACTTCCGTAATAGCTTGCCTCCGGAAACCCTATGAACCTGGAGAGAAGATGAAAGGCACCCAAGCATCGAGGACTCTCCATCACAGGGTCGCTATGAGTCGCCTGCAACTTGACGGCACTTAACAACAACAACAACAATGAAAACTTACAGGAAAATGTAACAAAGTATGCGAGACTCTTTTTCTAGTTCTTAGAGATGGTCATTTTAGTGGAGTGATTGAAAAGAAAGGTCCGTGATTAAAGAATAACATTTCCTTGCCAATAATATAATTATACTTAGTTTGGGGATTGTACTGTGCTTTCATTGTTTTGCATTAATAACACTTATCACATAATATTATTAATTTTTATTTCTTTTCATGATGCTTAAACCAAATTTCTATGTAAACTATGAACAAAAACCTTTGATTAAATATCAGTACACTTGTGACTATTTTGCTACTTATCAAAGGGAAAATTCTATATTTAAATTCCTTCCTCCTGCATAATTTAAACAACAAAAATAATGAAATAATAATATAGAAACTCACTGTGTTATTATTGTTGTTATGTTCCATAATGTGAAATACAACTCACAACAACCCTAACAAATTGCTCCATAGTGTTCTCTACGCTGTACTCATAAGAGGAATATAGAACACCAGAACTTTTTTCCTGCAGAGCCATTATGTCAGTGTAAGTTTTGACCTTAAGCTAGTAGTCTGTTCTGTAATCGTTATACTACCAGAGTTTCTTGGAAACTCAATTTAGAAAGCATAAAACAAACAAAATTCCTACGAGTCCAATCACCTTAGTATGTAGTGACCCTATATTGGAAGTATAGTATGTAGGGTTTCTATGATTGTAAATCTCTTAAAACAACAGATTTATCTCCATGGAGCACACATGGAGCAGATGGTGAGTTCCAATGACTGATCTTTGCTTGACTAGTTCAAATAAGCACTAGAATTTTGTTGTTTTTTCTTATTTACTAGTTTATTTACAAAATCTAATATAAATTTGGAGAAATTCTTTCAATTTCCCTCATCCACCCCATCAAATTTTATAACCCAATGATTAATACCCTCTTCCCCCTGCACATCCACAGCCCTCTGATTCCAGCCTTTCCTACCCCTCCTGCTTCCTTATGTTCATTCTACAATAACAGTCTTACGCAATATTTATACTTGTGGGACTGAGTTCACTCAGTATAAGCACTAGAGTCTTTATAAGTTTGTGGTGGAAGCTTTAAAATTGGATTTTCTAGCCATTACATTATCCCCCTCTGGTCTCCATCTTAACTACAGACACACGGTCTTGCAAATCATCAACAGCTGTGGGACTAGGATAAGGACGGGAGCGGGAGCACTTCCTACATTAGACAGCAAGGCTTGAAAGAGAATAAAGCAAGATCTCGATGAAAGCAAGACTGGAGCAAGAGCCTGGTGAGAGCAAGAATCGAGTGTTGAGACTCTGGAAATGGTGGTGGAGAAACTGTGGTATTGCTATGGAGAAATTGTGGCAAGGCGTAACAAGAGGATCCTTGAGATAAAAGCCACAGTTAAAAGTTTTGCTGTTCTTACCAGATAATGGAAGGAAAAGCTATTTGCTAAATTGAAATGGAGCCTGGGTTAATTGAGGAATTATGCCTTGGGATTTCTGAGTTAAACCCTGGATTTACGTTGATGATATTCTTTGCCTCCCCTACTCTGCAACTTGCTTCGTTATAAAACCCCACTCTCAGTCCCACAGTCTGTTAGTCAACAATGAAAAAATGAACCTCTTGCTGCTGGTGTGACTCTGTGGCTCTGGAGACATAATTTTGAGGGCCTGAAGGCTCTTTATCTGCTTTCTACCTTGGGGTGGTGAGGGTCTGTGCTATTCTCACTCCTTCTGGCACTTTTAGAGAAATGCTTATGACCATGTGGCCCTTTTCCTATTTTCTGCTCTCCAAGCAGAGTTGTATTTGACTCAGTGGCACCTAACAATAATAGCAACAGCTATATAGAAACTCAGTAATGCTGATGTAGTTGGTATCAGGTTATCTCCAATTCAAAGATATACTAAGTATAATACAGATAAACCTTGCCCTATTCTGTGTCATTATTATAATCTTTTCTGAATTTAAGACCGTATTGTAGTCATTGTGTCAATATTTTGCATTGACGGTCTCCCTCTGTTTCGATAATCCTCCACTTTCCAGAGCATCATATCCTTTACCAGGGATTTCCCCTTCCTGATCACATACTCAACTACCTGAAGTCTCATCTTTGCCTTGTTTCAATTCTTCTAAGATAGAATTATATATTCACTTGGTAGCGTCTGATATATTCAACAACCTTTGCCAACATCTCAGCTCAAAGTCTTTAATTCCTCTTTTCTCTTCCTTATTCATTGTACAAATACATATAAATTAAATTAAAATATCATGACTTGGACCAGACACACTTTAGTTTTTAAACTGACACTATTGCTCTTTAGTAATTTAATAAAGTCCTTTAGAGTATATTTGCAAAATATTTTTTTTTTATTTCTTCACTGATGCTTCCATGGGTGTTGCTTTTGGAATTAAGCAAAATTAAATCTTTGACAACATCAATCTTTTCCATTTACCTCCATTACATTGCCTACTAATTTTGCTGTGACAATTTTGTTTTCTTGATACTGAGTTGTAATCCATATTGAAGGCTGTACTCTTTGATCTTCTTCAGAAAGTACTTCAAGTCTTCTTAACATTCTGTATGCAAGCTCATGTCACTTGCATAGAAATAGGTTGTTGATGAGTCTTCCTCCAATCCTGATGCCACACTCTTTTTCCTACAGTCTAACTTCTTGGATTAATTACTCACACACAGATTGAATAGGTGAAAGAATAAATTATTGACATTGGATTGCAACATTAAAATCAAAGAGTATTTAAAGAAAATAATATTCATATAGTGTTGTTGCTGTTAGGTGTTATCAAATCACCCATCACTGATAGCCACTAGGTGTGTATGTATGTATGTATGTATGTATGTATGTGTGTGTGTATGTTATAAATGGTTATAAATGGCTATATACCAACATACATTTGGTATAGATCTTACGGCTCCTCCTCCTATGGAGCAGGTGTTAGTGCGATGTGTCATTGGGTTGGAACTGATCCACAGCTGACCTTACAGTGGGTTTTCAGAGACAGTAAATCAAATGGGAAGAGATTGTCCATCAAAACCCAAAATTCAAAATTCAATGCCACTGTGTAGATTCTGACTTATGGGAACCCTCCATTGAGTTTCTGAGGCTATAAATACATCGTGAGTGGCAGACAGCCATCTTTGTCTTACGGGGTATGTGGTGGATTTCAACTGCTGACTTTGCAGTTAGCCACAGAACAGGTAGTACAGTAGGTTTTGTGGACTAAAGAGTTATGCTTTCAACCTGGAGGCACATAGTTTAAATCTACCAGGAGCTTTGTGGGAGAAAGATGTGCCATCTCTCTCCTTCTGAATGACGGACAGCCTTTCCAAATTTACTGGAGGGTCAGTTCTGACTCAATAGCACATAATAACAACCACAGCATATAGATATGCATACACATATGAAGTTGGCAATTGGATGAAGACTAATGTTAAAAATAACATTTAGTTTAATTATTAAAGCCAGAATAGATTTTATTTTTCATCACACATGAGGTGACAATACATTCATCTGTGAAGATGGGTTTCATTTCCTTCTCTGTTAGACGTGAAATCATTAAATGTTCAGCCACTGGACAATAGCCTGTGACAGCACAGAAGACAAATAAAGCCTGAAATTCTTAAATTGTTTTCATATTTTTCTTTTTCTTCTTCTGTATTACAAAAGGTTTAGATTATTAATGCTTCATATAACTAATCTTTACTAAGCAAACAAAATCTGTTCATAAAAATGAATGATAAGATAGCCATAAATGATTTTACTTTCAACTTCATACACCAAGAGGCCATAATTTGGAAATTTATAAATTAAAACTATTTTAATCCTTAATTACAAACCACTTTTTGTTCAATACTATTTCTAGTCATCACTTTTATAATCCCTGTAATCTGTAATAATTTAAAACTTAATCTTTAAATTGCTAATGAGTAGACAGAACCCAAGATCTTGTTCTCTTCTTTTGGTAGCTAATGAAACCGAAGAACTACACTTTTAAGGTCTGTCTTTATTCTTATTAAGGGTCACTAAGTAAATTTTTACCCAAAACAACCCCATATTAAAAAGTAGAACTATACCATAAGGTTGTCTTGGCTTTAATCTTTACTGTAGCCGACCATCAGCTCTTTTCTTGTGGAGTCCCTAGAAAGATTCTAACTGCAACCTTTCAGCTTGATTAGAAGTAGAGTGTTTAAGTGTTGTACCAAAAGGACTTCTTTTTTAAATCTGCTTTTTCAATATATCTGTAACAAATACTAACTTGTGAATGAATCATATTGTTCACTTTCCTTTGAAAAATAACAAATCAATATGATGAGATAGATTGATACAGTAACAGGGGCAGTCAGGGTTGGTGCATCAGAATCAGTGAGACTGGCTCAGGACAGGGCAGGCTTCAGAGCTGCTGTGCATAGGGTTGCTATGGGTTACAGGCCACTTGGCAGCATATAACAACTATAACAACATGACCAAATATATATTTCTAAAGTAGACCTCTTCACACTGATATTTTATTAAATTATCTTCTTTAAAAGCATATTACTTTTTTTAAAAGGGAGCTCTCAGATGAGCTAGATTGACAAAATAACTAGGGCAATGGGATGAGTTGTGTCAGAGTCCGTGAGACTGGCTCAGGATAGCGCAGGGTTCAGAGCTGTTGCACATAAGGTCTAGTTGCTATGAATCCCAGGTGACTCAATGACATATAACAACAACAACTGGTGGCATGCTTTCTACAAAGTTGTGCTACTTAGCCAAAATTTGGGCCTCACTACTAGTTACAATTCAGCACCAGCTCCAGATAGGAAGATGGGCAATCTTCTCCTGTGTGAATTACAACTTCCAGAACCCACTAGAGAGTCAGCCATGGCTCAGTTCTGCCTGGATGGCAATGGAGAGTGGCAAATTCACTATGATTTATTACTATATATGTTTATTCATTTACGCACGCAAATAAAAACCTGTTCAGTTGCCAATTGGAGATGCAT
Source organism: Elephantulus edwardii (assembly GCF_000299155.1). Lineage (NCBI taxonomy): Eukaryota > Metazoa > Chordata > Mammalia > Macroscelidea > Macroscelididae > Elephantulus > Elephantulus edwardii. Next base: position 6,670,949 of record NW_006399864.1, read on the forward strand.
ATCATCCAACTGACACTAAAAAAGGCAAAGGTACCATGAGAATGGCCATATCTGACCTCTACTAACGCCACAAGGTGATACTGTCCCCACCGTCATCATTCATAGCATAAAACCAGATCAGATGAGGCCAGACATGTCCCAGACACCCCAATACCACTTTCTACTAATTTTAACATCAAGTATTGTATTGTATTATATTGTACTGTATTGTATTGTATTGTATTGTACTGTACTATATTGTATTTCATTGCATTGCATTGTAATTGCATTATAAAATCCAAGGCAACAACTAATAGAGAAGATGGAATTATGGTTGTGAGGTTTCTTAGGGATATTAACAGGATACAAGTTTAGTTAGTAAGAAGATACAACTTCTCAGTCAGCACAGCTTCAGAAGCATGCTCACAGGTCCTCCAACTTTAGGTCTGTGTTAAAAAACTCTTTCTCCAGTCCTCCAATAAACTTGGGCAAACACTCCTAGCTCTGGTTCCAGTGGGTAGCAGTCCCAAGGTAAGCTCCGTTTCATGTCAGGTCTCTGGTTCTTTGCTGTGGTTGCTGCTGCTCTCCTGTAGGTCTGGTGAGTACAAAAATCTCTGGCCCCAAAGGATGGGCTGCATTTTCTGCTTTCTCATTACTGTTCGTGAGGTCCTCCAGTTTTGTTGCAGTTTAATTGCATGGGAAGATATTGCCCATCTTTCTCCTATACAGCAGCTGATGGATTCAAACCACACACTTTCAGGATTTCAGCACAGATTTGTGGCACTAGGCCATCATAGCTACAATTATTTTTATATTTTCACTTGCTACTGGTGTACACATTTTTCTCAGTCACTGTACGGAGCTCTGGTAGCATACCTGAAAAACATAAAACAACAACAAAACTGCCATGCTAATCCAAAGGCCATTCCTCTCTGGTGGTTCAAATCCAACAGGTGCTCTATGGGGAAAACATGGGCAATCTCCTCTTGTGCAATTTACAGTCACCAAGAAGTCCATTAGAGGATCAGCTCTGTATCAGTTCTGACTTGATGGCAATAACAGAGAATTTTAGCAACCTATTTTCTGTGTTCACAGTTGGAAGAGAGATGAATCCCCTTTAGAATCATTATTACAGTCATAGCCCACAGAGTAACAGCAGGTGCTTAAAAGAAATTGAGTACCCCTGGGACCAAGTAGGTTATTTCCAGAGGTTTAAGAGGTAATTCTCCATGGGTCCCTTGCAATTGTGAATAACCTTTGATCTGAGATATCTGTAGCTTTTGTTCCAGATATTTTTTTCAAGAATAACAAACAAGTGTACAAGAGGAAACTAGATTTTTTTTTTCAGAGCAAAGGACAAAATTGCTAATACTTTGGGATGGTAAAGATATATTTACTTTCAATGACACTCACTCTTCGTGTTCACTGGAAATCGTTAAGGTTCTGTAAGATCAGAGTTTCTCTATTTTAATAAGGCCTACGGCATGTGACATTGCCTATGGTTCTCTTCACATAGTCCCATAAGAAATGGCACTGAAGAAATTGGTACAAATGCTGAAAGTCTGACTCCCACTTTTGCTGTGAGATATAATTTTGTTTTGTATTTTATTCTGACTCAGGAATCTCTCAACTTATAAATGTATCAGTTGGGGGAAAAAAAGAAGAAACCAAACCAAATAACTAAAAAACAGATTTCCATTACAATTGAGTTCCAGTGTTAGCCACAATTTTCTTGAATCTACACAAATACTTTTGCATGGTCAATAAAGCATAAATAGATGTTCTTTGGTGCTCTTTACATTCAGCCAGTATCCATTTGACATCAACATTGATATTCCAGGTGCCACAGCTTCTTCTAAGTCCTGCTTGAACTTCTGGAAGTTCTCTTATCTATCTACTGTTCTAGTCATTTTTGAATGCTCTTCAGAGGTATTTTGCTTGTATGTGATATTAATGATATTGTTCAATAGCTTTCACCTTCTTTTGAATCGAAATGAGAACAAATGTGGACCTCTTTCAATTCATTCACACAACTGTTGTCCTGTAAACTTCCTGACATAGACTGGTGAGCATCTCCAGGGCTACATCTGTTAATTGAAATAAGTCAATTGGTATCCCTTTAATTCCTGGAGCTTTATTTTCCCCCCAATGCCTTTAGTGCAGCTTTCACTTCTTCTTTCATTACCACTGGCTCCTATTCTTTGGTACTTCCTGATTTTTTTTCAGTGACAATGAGCTCTTTTTGGTATAGTGACTGTGTGCATTCCCTCTGTCCTCTTTTGATGAGTCCTGGGTTAATCAACATATTGTCCATAGCATCTTTCAATACTGTGACTCGACAAAAGTTTATTTTCCAGTTCTTTGAGCTTGACAAATGCAGATCAAGTTCTTCCCTTTTTATTCTCCAATTTCAGCTCTCTGCACATTCCATTATAATATTTTGCTTTGTTTCCTTGAGGTGCCCTATGAAATCTATTGTTTATTTATATATTTTTTTTCATTTCAGCATGATTTTTCTTTGGTCAGCTTCCCAAGGATCTAGTGCAATTTTCAGGGTCCCTTCTGACATCCATTTTGTTTTTTTCTTTCTCCGCTGTCTTTATAAAAACCTTTTACTCTCTTCATGGATTAGACCCTTGATTGTCTGACTCACAGTCTGCCCCTAATCTATTTTCAACTGCTGATATTGAGCTTCTCCAGTTACCTTCCACAGATGTTGTTGTTGTGTTGTTGTTAAGTGCTACTGAGTCATAGACCACTCATAATGACCCTATGAATGAAATTCCTGAACACTTGTATAACTTTCATAGTTTTTCCTAAGTTATAGAGTTTCCAGAGGCAAAATATTTTGGAAGTGGTTGCCAATCCTGCTTCCAAGTTTGTTTTAATCCGGGAGCCCCACCAAACACTGCCCACCATAGGTTACCATTATCGCATTTGATACATCAGTGTCACAATGTTTAGCATCACTGTAACCAGGAGTTACCTTTGTACAGCAAATTGACAGAACAATGCCATACTATTTAGAAGAATATTTGACCAAAAACAAAACCAGGCCTGAGAACAACAGATTAAAATCACCCATCTTTAGCTTAGTAGCATATCTTTCTTTCCACTAGGTCCCCAGATGCAGGCAATCTTATTCTTATGCAGTCCATTAGAAGAGGTCTACGTGTAAACCAGGTGTTTGTTATTTTGAAAAAGGTATTTGCAATGAATAAATCATTGAACATGTACAATTTGATTGTTCTATTTCTAGCTTCTTTTCTGTCACCAGTTCTATACTTTGCCTTTACTATTGCTTCATCATTGTTTCCAACTTATGCATTCCAGTTACCACTTATCATTAACACATCTTGATTGCATGTTTGGTCAATTTTGAACTGTAAGATTTGGTAAAAATTTTCATATTTTTTGGCTTTAGCTGTATGAATATATATTTAAATAAAAGTTGTATTAACATCTCTTCCTTGGATGTGTATGAATAATATTCTATAACTCACAACATTGTACTTTAGCCTAGAACTTGAAATTGACTTTTTTTTTCTTGCTATGAATGCAACTCCATTCTTCATGTGTTTCTCATTCCCAGCAAATTATGTGATTATCTGATTCAAAGTGGTCAAAGCAAGTCTATCTCATCTCACTGATGCCTAGAACGTCCTGGTTATGCATTCCATTTTTCAGTATTTCTAGTTTTCCAACTTTCATGCTTTTAACATTCCACCTTCCAATTATTGAAGGATGTTTGCCACTGTTTTTCCTCATTTTGAATGACTTCCAATCTGGGCTCCACCTCTCATACTATAATTCTTTGTGTTCCTCTATTGTTCATAGGGTTTTCAGAGGCCTGTTCTTCATAATTACTTTCTAGGCATCAGAAATCTGGATAATGAGTAAGGATGATGGAAGAAGAAACAATGCTTTTGGATTGTGGGGCTGGAGAAAAGTTTTGAACATGCCACAGGTGCCAGGAAAACAAGTAGGTCTGACTCAGAGAGGATAAAACCAAACTCTTCCTTGGAGGCTAAGATTTTGAAACTCTGCATCACTTACTTTGGGCACATGGCCAGAAAGAGACCTGTCCTTGGAGAAGGACATCATGCTTGGTTGGGTGGAGGGACAACCCAGGAGAGATGGACTGATACAGTAGCTAGGGCAATGAGATTTGGGGTGCCAGAATTAGTGAGACTTGCTCAGGACAGGGCAGCATTCAGAGCTGCTGTACATAGATAGGGTCACTATGAGTCACAGGTTACTTCATAACACATAAAAACAAAACCAACACATTATTTAAGAAGTGGGTTGCCAATCCTGCTTCCTAGTCTGTCTTAACTGGATACAAGAGAGATGTTTATATACAGTTTTTGACAATGCTTATAGAAATTGTTACCTATACAAAGCAAAAAAGAAGAAGGAAATGCAATATAATTGTTGGGAAAGTCTCATGAAAATGACAAGAACACTGGCAAGTTTGCTTCAGAGAGGACGGTCTAAGATATAATGCTTAATAAGGAAAAATGATGTTATTTGTGCCTTTGTCTGGCAGTTGGATTCTATAAGCAATTCTGCAAGACAATAATGGGTTGTATAACCCATGTGATTTACAACTATGGAAAGCACATAGATGATCAACTATGAGTCAATTCCAATTCAATAGAAATGATTTTTTGTTTTCTCAGCCCTTTCTGAAATGTGTTATGCCTATTATAAACAATTTAAAGGCAGTAAAAATCTCAGAAATTTTGATGTTTAGCTTTGGCTGTTATAATAGAGATTGATCTTTAGGGAGATTTTCCTGAGATAAACTTCTACAAGAAAGAATAGATAAAGTTGTGACTGCTATTCTGAACCCTGCTGTCTCAGAATAAAATTCACAATGAACTCCAATTGACCCACTGAGTAAAACAAACTGATTCAAAGAATCACAGACAAATCACTGCACTGCTCAAAATTAAAAGTAAACACATTTGACTTGCTTGGATGAAACCAGTTTTCCTCTTGGAATCCTCTGAATTTCTGGTGATACTTCATTCTCTCTGTTATGCTAATCTCAAATGCTTTAAGTACAAAGATGATGAGAAGAATACTGATGTTACCCTTTGTAACAAAAGGATCATAGACATAAATACTTCTGCAGATATGCTGGAGAAAACAAGTGTAAGAGGAATGTAAGGTTTCCTGACTTCTCCAGCATTTTATTTTACTGTCCTTCACAGATGCTGGGTTGATTTGTTTGTAAACTTAAGATTTCTCATAATACTTCATAGAACAAGTCCACTAATGCAATTTTTAAGATAACCTATGCTCACTTCATGTCTCTATGTCAAATATTGCTAATTCTCACAACATTTTGAACCTTGATAATTAACAAACAAGCAAAACAAAATTAATACCATCAAGTTGATTCTGACTCATAGTAACATTTCATCATGTTTCTTGGGCTGTAAATGTATAAAGGAAAATATTGTCCATCTGCTTCCTATGAAGTGGCTGGCAATTTAAAACTGATGCACTATAATTAGCAGCACAATATATAACACCTTATACTACTGAATTCCTTGAATCATAGCTAAAGACCTCTAATTCACTGTCTTATAAAAGCCTATAGAGTATGAGGTACTTAAGGAATTTACATTGAGTTTAGAGTGGGGAAGAATCTAGAATGGTGAGAATTTTTGTTTTCTTGATCTTGAGCTTCAATCCATTTTGAAGGCTGCAGTCCTTGACCTTCTGGAGTAAAGGCTGCAGGACCTTCTCAGTGTCGTTAAGCAAGGTTGTGTCAGCAGTATGACATGTTTAATGATGATGAGTCTCTCTCCAATTCTGATGCCACATTTTTCTCATAGAGCCCAGTCTCCTGGATGATCTGTTCCAAATACGAATTGTAAAGGTATGGAGATAGATAGAATACAACTCTGGCACACACCTTTTCTGATTTTGAACCAGGCAGTGTTTCCTTGCTCTGTTCTGACAACTGCCTCCTGGTCCAAGTATAGGTTTCACATAAGTACAATCAAGTGTTCTGGGATGCCCATTCTTCTCAGAGTTATCCACAGTTTGTTGTAATCCAATAGTCAATTGCCTTTGTATAGTCATTGAAACACAGATAGACTGATACTCTCCAGGTTCAGCCAAGATCCGTCTAACATAGGCTATAAAGTATCTAGTTCCATGGCCTCTTTTAAACTCAGACTACACTTCTGGCAGTCCTCTGTTGATGTGCTATTCTAGTTAGTTTTGGATAATTTTTAGCAAGATCTTGTTGGCATGTGATATTAATAATATTGTTCCGTAATTTCATCACTATCTTGGGTCAACTTTTAATGAAACAGAATCAAATATGGATATTATCCTGTCAGCTGGCCAGGTGGTTGCCCTCCAGGTTTCTTGGCACAACTTGGTGAATATAGCCAGAGCAGCATATATTTGTTGAAATATGTCAATTGGTATGCTGTCAATTCCTGGAGATTTGGTTTTTGCCAATTACTTACTTTATCACCACAGACTCTTGATCATATATCGTTCCAAAAAATTCTTCTGTGTCAGCCAACTCATTTTGGTATACAGTGACTCTGTAGACTCCTTCCATCTTCTTTTAATGTTTCCTGGATCATTTAATATTCTGGTCAAACCACCCTTAAGTATTACAACTTGAGGCTTGAATTTGTTCTTCAGTTCCTTTAGTTTAAGAAATGCTGAGCGGGTTCAGCCCCTTTGATTTTCTGACTCCAGCTCTTTGCACATTTCATTATGATACTTTGCTTTCTCTTCGCATGCTTCGCCTTGAAATCTTCTGTTCTGCTCCTTCTTATTATTTCCTTTGCTTTGGCTTCTTGGCATTCTAGTGCAATATTCAGAGTCTATTCTGACATACATCTTGGTCTTTTCTTCTTATTCTCTCTTTGTCATGGCATTTTACTATTTGATTTTGAAGCTTTGTCTCAACATACTTTGGGCATGTGGCCAGGAGTGAACAGTCCTTGGAGAAGGATATCATGTTTAAAATTGTAGAGGAACAGTGCAGGAGAAGATGGCCATGGATGAAAAGGATTGACATGGTAGTTGGGGGAGGTGTGTTGGAGTCAATGAGACTGTCTCAGGATAGAGTAGAATTCAGAGTTATTGTATATAGGGTCTCTATGAGTCACAAGTGACTCAATGGCATATAGCAACTACAATAACAATATCTAAATTATATTGTTGTTTGTTATGTGCCGTCGAATCGTTTGTGACTCATAGAGACCCTATGTACAACAGCCCTAAACCTATGCTCTATCCTGTGCCAATCTCATTGCCTCTGACACACCCATCCCGATTACCCCAGTCACTGAATCAATCCACCTCATAGAGGATCTTCCCCTCCTGCTCTGTCCCTCTACTCTACCCAGCATGACGCCCCTCTCTAAAGATTGGTCCCTCTTGCAACATGCCATAGTATGTCAGACGAAGCCCCAGAATCCTTGCCTTCAAGGAGCAGCCTGGTTTAATCCTCTCTACGATGAGTCTGTTTGTTTTCTTGGCAGTCCATGGTACAGTCAATACTCTTCTCCAGCACCACAGCTCAAAGGCGTCAATTCTCCTTCTATCCTCCCTAGTCACTGTCCAACTCTCTGATACATAACAAGTGGTTGCAAAAACCATGGCCTGTATCAGGCGCATCTTAGTCTCCAGAGAGACACCGTTGTTCTTGCGTACTTTGGAGAGGTCCCTAACCACAGACTTTCCCATCGCAATATGTTTTTTGATTTCCTGGCTACTGGTGCCAAGAGTGTTGACCGTGGAGCTGAGCAAACTGAAGCTGTGAACAATCTCAATCTCTTTGCCATTCATCCTGATGCTACCGATTGGTCCAATGGTGACAATTTTTGTCTTCTTGACATTGAGCCTCAGTCCATATTGAAGGCTGCAGTCCTTGACCTTCTGCAGTAAGTGCAAGAGGTCCTCCTCAGTTTCAGCGAGAAGGGTTGTGTCATCTGCATAACGCAGATTGTTGATAGATCATCCACCAATCCTAGCACCACGCTTCTCCTCATAGAGCCCAGCCTCTCGGATAATCTGCTCTGCATACAGGTTGAAAAGGTATGGAGCTAGGACACATCACTGGCGTACACCCTTTCCAATTTGGAACCATGCAGTGTTGCCCTGCTCTATTCTGATGACTGCCTCTTGGTCCAAGTATATGTTTCGCATTAGCACGATTAAATGTTCTGGGATTCCCATTCTTCTCAGAGTCAGCCACAGTATGTTATGATCCACACAGTCAAATGCCTTTGCATAATCAATGAAATACAGATAGACATTCTTCTGGTATTCTCTGCTTTCAGCTAAGATCCAGCTAACATCAGCTACAATATCCCTAGTACCACGACCCCTTCTAAACTCAGCCTGGACTTCTGGCAGTTCTCTGCTGATGTACTGTTCCAGTCGTTTTTGGATAATCTTCAATAGAATCTTGCTTGCATGTGAAATCAATGATATTGTTCTGTAATTTCCACACTCAGTTGGGTCACCTTTCTTTGGAATGGGAACAAATATAGACCTCTTCTAGTCAGTTGGCCAAGTGGTTGTTCTCCAGATGTCTTGGCACAACTTGGTGAGCACATCCATGGCAGCATCTGTTAGTTGAAATATGTCAATTGGTATACCATCTTCTCCGGGGGCCTTATTTTAAATTATATAGGTATGGCAAAAGGATAGAATCTTGACACAAATCTTTGCTGATTTTAAACTAAGCCATGCTTCCTTGTTTTCTTAAGACAACTATTTTTGATTTATGTATATGTTTCACAGAACAATTTATTGTTTTATGATATCCATTCTTTTCATTACGATCCAGAATATTTTTGTTAAGTCATACTTAATAAGAGAAAAAATTGTCATAAATACTCACCTAAATAATATAGTAGGAATGTGACTTCCAGAAATATCTATTTTATAGAAATTCAAATTTTAAAATAGTAAAGCAGTAAAGTCAATGCTGCATAAATTTTCCTACCAGCAAACAATAGAAAGCAAAGGGGAAAGCACACAAGTATTGAACACGCGAAAAGTGGATATTATGGATATTTTTACCAATTCTTAAAATACTTAATATTTTAAAAAGCATGTTTGACTAATTAAGTTTCTTCTCAACATTTTTATACTTAAAGCCTACATGTTTCTTGCCTTGCTTCCTTGGAATAAATAAGCTAGAGGTGGCTGAAAGGAATGGAAATCAAGTGCAGCACTCTAGTTGAGACCCCACTTAATTTCTGCCCAAGATACACTTATCTCCAAAGTAAATCGGTGCTATTCCGGCTGGTAATACATGATAAGTATGAAAATGAGTCTTCCTGGGACACTTTGCATGACAATGTTCTTTGCTCTCAATATCTGGATGAGTCCAGTAAGAACTGGTGAGTTGTTGCTGCTTTGGTCCAATAATCAGAATTCATAAAAATTCCACTTTGCCACTCTGTAGAACAGGAACATGATATGTGTAACTAAAGGCTCCAACCAGCATTCTGGGGAGAATGTTACTCCTTGGGAATAAGTGGGAGACTTTTCAAGAGACAAGTGTTTCATTTCAAATTGTCTTCAGAATCTTTAAAGAAGCTAAATTGACCAATTTATTTAAGAGATCGGCGAATGAACTGTTTTTACCTCCAGAGACTTGAATTTAATTGGTCTTGGGTGGGATCTAGGATGGGAGTTTAATAGCTCTCTAGGTGTTTCTGATGTGTAGCCTGGGATGAGGACCACTGGGTTAAATGAAACCCTGAGGATAAGAGATTCTATTTTGCAGAGTGTGACTGCCTCATGACCTCCCCTAGCTTCCTAACGATTTCATCCTCAGTTCCCCCCAACTTCGTCTCAGAACTGCTGGATTTCTTTCTCTCCACAGATAGTATCAGCTACTGTAGAGAAAAAAAGTTTAGGTTCATCATTTGAGAATTATGTTTTATTTTGCTTTTCCCATCTGTAAAATCCGTTATACAGCTACCAATTTATTCCTCAATGGTTTTCATAGCAAAGGATGGTGTATACCATTTATATCTAAGACAATACCATCCCTTCTTTTCTGAATCTTAGATCCTCCAACTATTAGGGTTTTGAGCCTTCAAAATATCTAGTTCTCACCTAAAACGTTAACCTCCCAGACTACATTCGTATTAATTCTCATTATTTACATTTGCCACGTGTTAAAGGAAGTATCTCCTCAATTACTTGCCTGTTTGTTAAATGTGGGTTTTGTTTCATGTTCAAGATTTTAGTTTCACATTAAAGCTGTGCTCCCTTATTTCATTACCCTTCAAGTGTATACTCAGGACTTAAATATTAATAATTCTAAGGAAAATTATTTTACCAAGATCGCAGATAAACTCTTTCTTTTTTAATTCAATGGGTTGCACATACTATTTTTATTTACCATTCTATAGTATTTAAAACATTGGCCATACTTCCTTTGATAAAATGTCCCATCTCATGGTGTCTTTATATGATTCTCTCTTGTGTTCCATTTCTCTTTCTACCTGTTTATTTCCAGTCTTCTTAGCCGACTCAGCTTCCTTCATATATCTACTACGTATCACTCTCTCAGTGCACTCTCTTCTCTCTTTGCATTTCTACTATCACTGACTTAATCTAAAGGAATTTAGCTTTTATTAGGTATTTATTAAAAAACAAGCACAAAAACTATCTCATTCTGGATAAAACTGTACTGATAAGAAACAAATAAATATGAGTAATAACAAATGCTGGTAAGGATTTGGAGACATCTGGATCCATTGCTAGTTATACTGCAAAATGGCATATGCACAATCGAAAATAGCATGGCACTTCCTCCAAAACGTTAAAAAATACAACCATACTGCAATATGATCCAATGTTGCAATCTCCTCCCTCAGATTTTACTGTCTTAGAAAACCCACTGGGGAATCAACTGTAAGTCAATTCTGATGCGACAGTACAGTCATCATCATCACCATCTGATAATTCCATTATAAGATATATATATATATATCCCATACACATAATAGTAGTGACTCATACACACACATGCATAGCTATATATTTTGTATGCATTCTTTATTTATAATAAAAAGGGGGGGAAAGAAAAGAAAAAAACAAACAACTAAAGTCGCCACCAATAGATATATAAGCAATAATAGGTGGTAGTAATACTATTCTAACGACTATTCAAAGTCTAGTATAAAATGAATGGGCCTGGATAATATAATGCTAAACAAAACGAGTCGAGTAAATAAGAGCAAATAGTATATGGTCCTTCTTTTGTAAGGAAACATGTAAAAAAAAAAGTATGAACTATGAATGTAATGGGTCGCTACAAGTCGCAGGCGACTCGACGGCACAAAACAACAACAACATGAATGTGATGAGCATAGCATGGCCATATAAATTATGCTGCTAAGAAGGGCTTAAGGGTTCAAGATGTAAATATTAAACAACTTTTCAAAATATGATGGTATAAACTTAAAAGAAAATCCAAAATTGTGTTTGAGATATGGATGGTTCTTGGCATATATGGTGGTTATAGTTATATACTGTGATTTCAAAGGTTTGTCATTCAAAATGTTTATCCTAGCCAATGATAAACTGTTTATTTTGTGCTGAAGTATTTTTTGTATTAAAGAGAGGGGATTAGGGTGGGATACAAGCCCTTATATGGAGTTTATTTTTCAATATGACTGCCCTAGCACTTATTTGAGGTTGGTATGTAGATGAGGCTGTCTATGCAAATGCGGCACACTGGCTTATCCATAAGGGAATCAGCTGTCTATCATTTCACGAGGAGATTGGCTAGTCTCAATAATCTACAAGGGGATTGGATAGTCTTGCCAATAAATTGAAGAGCTCTAGCAGTAGAGAAAAAATTTTTCTGCCACAAAAGAGGAAGGTGACCTCCTCTAACCTAGTGAAATGTAGGACATTTCTCTTTAGGACAGAAGCAGTAGCAGTGGCTGTACTTGAGAAATGATGTGAGATGGGGCTTTAGGAGGTGGGGTGGTGAAGCCAATAGTGGAAGGATTGAGAAAATGTTTGGACAATTTGGTGGAAAGTCAATATGGGCAGAACTGAAAACTTTATTGGACAATTGGGGGAGGGAAGCCAATACTGGCAGGACCAAGACTTTGGGAATGCCACAAGGCTCTATGCTGGTGTGTTTGCATGAATATTTTGGGAGCTGTCTTGAGTATATTCTGTTATTAATCTGAACTATCACATTTAGACTCCTACTATATGGTTCTACGTGGTCTGTGAGCCATCATATCAGATTTTGGACCTAATTAAGTGATACCAATTTGAGACGAGTATGGTGTTGAGATGAGTGGAAAGAGGCATGGGAGTGGAGGGGAGACTTGTCTGATCTCATGGGAACTAGTTTTGTGGTATTGATCCTGTGGATGGGAATAGATACGGCATTTCCGATGTGGTGCTTGCTTTGTTCACACTACTCTACTAGAGGCCTATATAAACTCATGAAACCTCAATGCTACCTCTCTCTTTTTTTTGGATATCCACTTTTCTGCAACTTGTAGACTGCAATACTCATGAGTCTCTGCAGAATTGACCTACATACCTATAATAATAAGAATCCTTCTTCTGACAGGTTGAAGTCTCTGGGAGACTTTCCAATGAACCACTGAAGCCAAGAGACATCAAGGGGTGAGGGAACTTAACGAACAAGGGATTGTTGATGTCTGAAAATATAGAGTTACACAGCAAAACAAATATTTGGAACACTGTTGACTCTGCACTTCTTGTAACTTGTCTGCTACTAATCATGGCAGAATGAATCATGAATGTTGTTGCTGTAATTATGTACTATTGACATATGTGACTCGTAGCAACCCTATGCACAAGAGCTCGGAAATTCTTTCTTATCCTGAGTCAATCGCACAGTCTCTGACATGTATGTCCCTATAAGCCGAGTCACTGTGTTAATTAATTTAATCCAGGCTTTTTCTTTGCTACGTTGTCCCTCCACCCTCCCAAGCATGATGTCCTTCTCTAAGGACTGGTCCCTCCTGGCTACATGCCCAAAATATGTGCAACAGAGCTAAAAATTCTTGCATTTAATGAGCAGCTTGATTTAACCTTTTCCAGGACAGATCTATTTGTTTTCTTGGCGGTCCATAGTATATTCAATACTGTTCTCTAGCAACACAATTTGAAAGCATCAATGATTCTTCTGTCATTCATTGTCCAGATCTCTGATGCATAGCAGGTGATTGAGAAGGTCAAGGCAAGTATTTGGTGCACCTTATATGCCTAAATATAGGTATATGCGTACATTTACATAAATTAACTAAAAACATAACTTCAGATATTCCTCAGACATAAACACCTTACTTTCTACATATTTAGTACCACATTTCAATGGACAATTTAGTTAAGGGGCATACTGTAATAGTTCATAAATGTATTCTTTTTCCAAGTAAGATTATATCTAGTGTCCTAAAAGCTTATTATCCATGATCTAAGATAAAACAATTACTCTTTAATCACCAGATTAAAATGAGTAATGTTGCTGTTGATTGCTGTTGAATCAAGCACAATTCATAGTGACTCTATGAACAAAAGGCCTGAAGCCTTTCTATAATGTCATTTTCCAAGTTCATAGAGTTTCCAGAAGCATGTGGGTTAGGATGTGGATCCCACTCCTACTTCCAAACCTGAATCAATCTGGGAGCTCCAACAAACACTGTCCACAATGGGTTATGGTGTTTGACACACCTGAGGCACCAAAAATCTCAGAGAAGAAACAAGTCAACAAAGTTGATAGAGTATAAGAGCTACAGCATCAACTACCCTGAAATGAGCAAAACTGGACAGTGACAGATACTACTATCAATCATTTTTACCTGGGTTATAATTGATAGTCTTTGATAGAACAGTATGTGCCATTGAATCGGGTGTGACTAATAGAGACCCTATGTACATCAGCCCTAAACCCTGCCCTATCCTGTGCCAATCTCAGCGTCCTAAAACACCTACACTCATTACCGTAGTCACTGAATCAATTCACCTCATAGATTGTCTTCCTCTCCTGCGCTGTCCCTCCACCCTCTCAACATGACATCCTTCCTCAATAACTGGTCCCTCTTGCAACATGTCCAAAATATGTCAGACAAAGCTTCAGAATCTTTGCCTCCAAGGAGCAGCCTGGTTTAACCTGTTTGTTTTCTTAGCAGTCCATGGTATATTCAATATGCTTCTCCAATACCACAGCTCAAAGGCATCGGTTATCCTATAAATCTATAGATTCAAAACAACTATATCATCTCACTTCAGTAACAACAGCAAATTTCAGTAGGACAGCAAATGCTGGTGAGGGTGTGGAGAGATTGGAACTCTTATTTACCGCTAGTGGGAGTACATAAAATGGTACTGTGACTAGGAATGCAGTCTGGTGTTTTCTCAGAAAGTTGAAAACAGAATTACCATGTGTCCCTGCAATTCTACTATGGGAATATACCCTAAAGAAATCAGAGCCACAACTCAAATAGATGTATGCATGCCCATGTATATTGCTGCATTATTCTCAATAGCAAAGAGATGGGAAGGAACCAAACTGTCCCGTAACAAACAATGAATAGAAAAACTATAGCACATTCACACAATGGAATATTATGCAGCATTGAAAAACAATGAACTCATAGAACATTATACAACATGGGGGAGCCTGGAAGACATTTTGCTGAGTGAACTATCTCAGTTACAAAAACAGACACACTGCATGACATTGCTGTTATACAACAGGACAGTCAGGGATTGGGGGGGGTGTTATTGGGAAGAGAATGGGAAAAGAGAGGATAGATAATGAACATTGCAATGTAAAGAGGAAGAGAAGAACTGTCCAAAAAGAATATATGATTAGACATTATATATATATGACAACAACCTTGAACAAGGGATGAATTATAGGGTGGAATGGGGGGGGGAAGGGAGAGAAAATGAGTATTAAACAAAAGGGAAAATAAGTAAACAAGTATTCATAATATGATGTGCATGAATGAATACTTCATAGAATTTTTGGGCAGAACAAAAGAGAAAAAAGAACAAGGAAAGGCTTCTTGTTGTTGTTATTAATTGCAGTAGAGTCATTCACGACCCATAGCGACCCGATGAACAGAAGTCTTGAACACAAAACTTTTCATCTTTTCTCCAAGTTTGGTTGGTTGGTTTGTTTTTTTTTTGTAAGTGGATGCCATTCCTGCTTCCAAGCCTGTTTTATTTGGGATATTCACAAAAAAAAAAAAAAAAAAAAAAAATAAAAAGAAGCAAAACCAAAAACAACCATGACCAAGGACCACAGAACCAAGAGCCCAAAAGCCTTTTCAAATACGAGGCCAAATCCACTCAGTTCATAGCTGTTGTGAGCAAAGCCACACACCCTCAACTATAAACAAGAAAACACACCTTTGCAGACTCCCACTCTTCCACTTATCTTCCCAGCCTGGAAAGGCTTGCATACAGACAAAAAACAATTGTGGAAGGTTGATAAGGACTTTTAAAAAAGGAGTAGAGATTAGCAAATGGATTGGAGAATGAAGGCAAAGTGTGGGTACAGTAAAGAATTAATAAAGAGTGCAAATAGCGGTATTGTACAATTATAATTAACATTTTAAAGTAAAATATATGTGAGTGATGGAAAGAAAACCAACAAAAACAGCAACAACAAAAATGTCCATATTATCTGAACTGGCTATGACTCTGTGAGATTATCACCCTGGGATATTCTTAAGCCTGCATCTCAACCCATCTCCTGAAACGACCTTTTAGAGAAGTAGCAGCCTGGCACATAAAATAAAGAATATTTCCTGTGTGAACCATATCCTACTCAATGACCTTTGCTTTCATAGAGATTATTCACTATTTGCCACTTCAAACTTACTCTTAAGATGAGACAAGGTGGAAGGGAAACTAGAGGAGCAGAAAAGTGGGGAGGAACCCAGAATATGTTAAAGAGAACATTGAAGTATTATGAAAACATCGTGCCACTGAATAATTTGGGTGAAAGTGTTCAAATGAAGAGCTAACTTATATTTAAAACTTTGACAAAAAAAAAAAGGAACAAACTACTATTTTAAATACAAAAAATTCCAGCCAAGAAAACTCTCCAATGACATTCTACTCTGTCACATAAGGTTACTATGCCTCAGAATTACCTTAATAGAATATAAAAATAAATACTAATAATGCAAATAAAGAGAAAGAAATGAATAATTGTCACAATTAAGGAATATGTTTATGAAACTAAACTCTGATAAAATTGTATCTGATATTTTCATGGTTGAGACAAATTATTTCCCAAAGATTAATTTTATTATTTCTTTGTTGTTGTTTGTTGTTATGTGCCATTGTGGATCATAGTGACCGTATGTACAACAACCCTAAACCCTGCGCTATCCCTTGCCAGTCTTACTGTTTCTGACACATCTACCCCCATTACCCCAGTTACTGAATCAACCCACCTCATGAGGGTCTTCCTTTCATACATTGTCACTCCACCCTCCAAGTATGATGTCCCTCCCCAAGGACTGATCCTGCTTTGCAACATGTCCAAAGTATGTCAGAATCCTTGCCTCCAAGGAGCAGCCTGGCTTCACCCTCTCCAGGACAAACTTGTTTGTTCTCCTAGCAGTCTTTATTTTGAATTGTCTTCATGACCTAAGTATTGTCTGTGAAAACAAGCCTCTGTTGCTTAGGGAAGATCTCTTCTTGGTGTAAATGGAATGTGTTATGTTTTCAATGGGATTGTAAATTGCTTAAGGGCATGATTTGTTGCAATCTATTTTGCGCTTCTCATATAGCGTCTATTATAGTGGTAAATAAAATATTTATTCATTCAAGTGTCTCTGTATGTAACTGCCATGTATCAAATTATATTAGTTGTATGGATGCTTAGATTATCTATATTTGGAAAATTTACTATAAAATAGTTATGCTATATAGTTTATATACTAATACAAGGAATCATCTGTCAAAAGTGTCATACATTCTCTATGCTTCTTCTTAGGAGTATAAACCTGTTTCAAGATTTCAAATATATTCAATTTAAATACCCTTCTACTCTTGTCAATCATCCCTACTACGTAAATTTTGCTTATGCCTTTCTTTCCTGCTTGGTGACTTTATCTTTTCCAAGTTTATTTTTATTTCCACTTCATCTTTATCTTTTGCATTGCTGAATGCAATTCTAAACTTTATGGTTGAGCATGCAAAGCAAGAAAAAAAATTGAGACAGCTTACACCACCATATCATGATCACTTTTATCTATAAACCTGTCTCTCCAGGACTAACTCTGCTGCTATTTTAGAATAAAGCATCACTATTAAAGATATAAAAATAACTGTGAGATTCTCTAAAGGAACACTAAATCAGGGAGACCTCAGTCCAGTTCATTAGTTTTCTTCTCTCTCCATGAAATCAGACTTACTAATAAATCAGTATAGATCTTCCAATTGTTTTGTAATATAGCAGGTCCATTCAGTAAATATAAGAGACATATTTTTACATAACAAAACTTTTAGAGATCTCATAGAATTACTACTAGTACACAAGAAGGTAATTTTTCAGGAAGTTTTTAATTATTAATGATCTAAATTCTGCTAATAAGGTGTGTATAATTGGATCACAGTTAATATTCATCAGATAACATTTAAAGGATATCTTAGAATTAAAATATCTACTAGTTTTTGAGCTCAGTAAAATTTATTTGATAACTAAAATGATATAATAAAATCTCAAATTATTGCTTTCAGCAAAATATGACCTCCAAGAAATAAAAAAGTGTGATAAGCTTCCATATCTAGACCATCTGTCTATTTTCTTCACCATATGTCACTATATTAATTGCTAATATCATCTTATTATGCATCATCTCATCTGTAACATTACCCATGAAACTAATAAAGGCATCAACAACTACAGAAAAACACCTGCTATGTCTTTTTCTGGTTGACATATTTCAGCAGAGTTTGCTTTGCTCCAGGGCAAAATTTTTCAACTGCTTTTGCAGAACAGGAAGTCCTATACCAAGAGCCATTTTCTCTGGTTACAGTGAGAATGTTATTAAGTTATATCGTTTATTTGATTAAATATTCCAAATGATACTTATTAAAAATGCTTACTTGGTACCTTTGTTGTTATGTGCCATCGAGTCGCTTGTGACTCATAGCAACCCTATGTATAACAGCCCTAAACTCTGCTCTGTCCTGTGCCAATCGCACTGTCTCTGCCACTCTTATTCCAATTAACCCAGTTACTGAACAAATCCACCTCATAGAGGGCCTTCCCCTCCTGCACTGTCCCTCCACCCTCCCAAGGATGATGTCCTTCTCCAAGGAGCGGTCTTTCCTTAGAACATGTCCAAAGTATGTTAGACGGAGCCTCAGAATCCTTGCCTCCAAGGAGCCGACCCTTTACAGGATGAATCTGTTTGTTTTCCTAGCAGTCCATGGTACTCTCAATACTCTTCTCCAGCACCACAGCTCAAAGGCATCAATTCTCCTTCTATCCTCCTTGGTCATTGTCCAACTCTCTGGTGCACAACAAGTGATTGCAAAGACTATGGCCTGTATCAGATGCACCTTAGTCTCCAGAGAGATACCACTGCTCTTCAGTACTTTGGAGAGGTCCCTAACAGCAGAGTTTTCCATGGCAATGCGCCTTTTAATTTCCTGGCTACTGGTGCCAAGAGTTTTGACTGTGGAGCCAAGCAAGCTAAAGCTGTGAACAATCTCAATCTTTTCACCATCCAACCTGATGCTGCAATTGGTCCAGTGGTGAGCTGGAGAGAGGATGATTGAATTTTACACAATGACTTACTCATAGCAAATACAATTTTTAAGGGACATAAACACAGGTTATATACTTGGATTTCACCTTATGGTATGCATAGGAATCAGATCGATTACATCTGTGGAAAGAACCGCGGGAAAACCTTCATATCAGCTGTGAAAACTAGGCCAAGAGCTGACTGTGGAACAGACCGCTAACTACTCATATGCAAGTTCAAGCTGAAATTGAGGAAAATTAACCCAAATCCAAGGCAATCAAAATATGACTTTGAGTCAATCCCACCTGAATTTCAGAACCATCTCAGGAACAGATTTGAGGCTTTGAACACTAATGAGCGAAGACCAGACGAGTTGTGGAAGGATATCAAGAGTATCATCCAGGAAGAGTGCAAACGGTCATTGCAAAGACAGAAAAGGAAGAGAAGACCAAATGGATGGCAGAAGAGACTCTGAAAATTGCACTGGAGAGCAGAGGAGCCAAAGTACAAGGAAGAATTCAAGACACTAAAGAGTTGAATAGAAGATTTCAAAAGACAGCACGGGATGACAAAGTAAATCTTACAATGAAATGTGCAAGGACTTGGAGTCAGAAAATCAAAAGGGCCAAACTCGCTCAGCATTTCTTAAGCTTAAGGAACTGAAGAACAAATTCAAACCTCGAGTTAGTACATATAACTAATACAAATCATATTAGCACAATGGTCCTTGATTTGAACATCCTGAGGAAAAAGAAAATATGAAAAGGATTATGACAAGTGAAAACTAGAAGACTAAAAATTCCTTAGCTAATGAGATGAATGAGGGTTATAGATCTTCAGTTTAACTCGTAATCATCTGTCATATAACTTTTACATTTATTTTGTACATTGTCCGTAAGGAAGGAATTGAACTCCATTCTGATTCACTTGGCATAAACTATGGTGGTCTAAAATTTTCTCACTGTTAGCCGCGATTTGTTGAAACCTACACAAATGCCTTTGCAGAGTTGATAAACCACAAATAGACATCCTTCTGACACTCTCTACTTTCAGCCAATATCCATCTGATGTTTGCAATGATATCCTCAGAGCCACAGCCTGTATTTCTAAGTCCAGCTTGTATTTCTGGCAGTCGTCGGTCAATATGCGGCTCTAGTAATTTTGGATAATGTTCAGCAAGATTTGTTTGTATGTAATAATAATGATTTGGTTTTTATCATTTCCACATTCTGTTGGATCACCATTTTTGGCAAATGGATATAAATGGATCTCTTACAATCAGTTTGCAAGGTAGCTGTCCTGTAGACTTCTTAGCACAACCTGATGAGCACATTCAGGGCACACAAAAAAGTGTGGCTAACACTGAGAAGAATGGAAATCCCAAAATACGTGATTATGCTAAAACTACCCCTAGACCAAGAAACTGTAATCTGAATAGAGCAAGAGAACATTAAGCAGTTCAAAATCAAGAAAAGAATTTGTGAGAAATGTAGCTTCTCTCCATACATTTTCAACCTATATGTTGAATAAATCATTCAAGAGACTAATCTTTGTGGAGAAGAATGTGGCATCAGGATTAGAGGGAGAGTCATCAACAAACGGTGTTGTGTCATTTATATCATGACCCTGTTTGATGAAAATCTGGAAGACTTGAAGATTTGCTGCAGAAGATCAAGAACTGTAGCCCTCTATATAGATTACATTTCCACATCAAGAAAACAAAAATCCACACCACCAAGACACTAGTCATCATGATAGAAAGTTCTAATTCTTTCATCTTGCTTTTGGATCCATAATAAACACTCTTCACATTAGCAGTCAGGAAATCAAAATCCAAGTTGCATTGGGAAATTCTGCTACCAGGGACCTCTCCCTAAGATGTCAGTCTAAAGACTAAGGAACATCTGAAACAAGCCAAAGTCTTCTCAATTGATCTTTATGAATGTGAGAGCTGGACAATAACTAAAAATGACAGAAGCAGGATTTATGCCTTTGAATTGTGAGGCTGAAGAGAGTACTGAATATATCATAGACTTCCAAGTAAACAAACCAGTCTGTCATGGAGAGGGTGAAATTAGGTTTCTCCTTGGAAACAAGGATTTTGAAACTCCATCTCACCTAATTTAAGTATGTATGCTTGGAAGGATAAAGTGTTAGTGCAAGAGAGGAAAATCCTAGATGAGATGGATTGACACAGTGGCTGGCAATGCAGTCGGGTGTGTCAGAAATGGTGAAGTGGTTTCAGGAGAGGGCAAAGTTTAAAGCAATTGTTCATAGGGTCACTATGAGTTGTTGCCAACTCCAAGACACATAACCACAACAATAACCACATTAATAATGCAATAAATAACATATCCAGCTGTTAGCTGAAAAGAAGGCAGAGAATTCCTCAATCTCTCCAAAGAGAAAGAAAGATGAGCAGTCTCCTCTTGGAAAGATCCACAGTTTTATAAACTCAAGGACCATCATGAGTTAGAATTGACTTCAAAGTGGTGTGTTTGGTTATGATTCTTTTAGGGGCTCTAATTATGCAGTGGCTGAAACCCAGAATAATTCAAAAGGACAAGTTTTCTACCATCATCAAGTAGCCTCAAACATGTAAGTGGATGCATAGCCCAAGTACCTATAATTCCATCTGTAAGAGGTTAATTACTGATTGGATAGCCAGGCAATATGAAAATTGAAGCAGATATATGAAAAAATTAAAAAGAAAACCAACAAAAAACCACAACTGATTGGCAGACGTCCTATTCAAAAAAAAGATTCATAAATATCTAACATTCTGCCCTTCATGAGCTGTGGTGTCCTAGTGGCAAGAAGCTGTGCTGAAATCCTCAAGGCACATGGTTCAAAGCCACCAGCTTCTCCATGGGAAAAGGATAGACAAACTCCTCTTTTGTGATTAACTGACTCTGAAAACTCACTGGAGGGTCAGCTATGGTCAGTTCCAACTCAACACAACAACAATGACACATGGTGGTTAAAACCCTCAACTTCTGAGCAAAAGATGAGTGGGATTTTAAATTCCCTAGTTTCCCTGAAAGAGAAAGATGTGACAATTTGCTTCCATAAAAAGTACAGCCTTGGAAACACTGAAGAGGGGTTCTTTACTATAGGACCACAACAAATTCAAATTGACAGCTAGGTTTATGACCCTTTTATTGAGTCAAAAGAACGCATGAGCAGACAAGACCATAACCTATGCTCTTCTTGGCCACCAGAAACTGTAGAGACTTACCCTTTCAAAGGTGAAGCACCATGGGAATATTGATTATTGTC
The DNA here is from genome assembly GCF_000299155.1 of Elephantulus edwardii. Lineage (NCBI taxonomy): Eukaryota > Metazoa > Chordata > Mammalia > Macroscelidea > Macroscelididae > Elephantulus > Elephantulus edwardii. Next base: position 6,692,995 of record NW_006399864.1, read on the forward strand.
TTCTCCTTGAGAGGGTTTTAGCTAAAGAAGTGAAATGACTATCCATGAAATGATTAAGTAAACATTGACAAAAATAATGAAGTTAAATGTTAAATTATATGATGAGATAGTAAAGTAAGATCACTTTTAAAAAAGTGAAGATAAAGGTTCATTTCAATCATTAGGAAACAACTCTAAAGGGAGGTGAAAATAAATATGACCTTGAAAGGCAGGCACAATATAATTATTAAGTGTGGTCATTCAAGGATGATACTTCGCACATCTATGAAAACTAAAAGTGACTCTTATTAAGATTGTTATCGTTGTCGTCATGTGTCACGGAGTCACCTGTGACTCACAGTGACCCTATGCACAGTTGCTTTGAACCCTGCCCTATCCAGTACCAATTTTACTGTCTCCAATACACCTAACTCCATTATCTCAATTACTGTGTCAATCCATCTCATCCCAGGCCTTCCCCTCTTGCACTATCCCTCCACCCTTCCAAGCATGATGTACTTCTCCAAAACCTGGTCCCTCCTGGCAACATGCCTGAAATATGTGAAATGGAGCTTCAAAACTCTTGCCTCTATGGAGTGACTTGGTTTCATCTCTCCATGACAAATCTTTTTGTTCTCTTTGCAGTCCTTGCTATGTTCAGCACTCTTCTCCAGCATCACCACTCAATCCTCCATCCATTATCCTTAGGCATTGTTCAGCCCTCTGACACATAGCAAGTAATCGCAAACACCATGACCTGGATCAAGTGTGTCTTAGTCTCCAGTGTGACATCATTGCTCTTTAGCTCTCTGAAAATATTTTGTCATTAAATATTAAGGAACTCAGGCAAACTGTCAATAAAAGTAAAGACCCAAAGATTGACAGAGAGGAATTAGAGATTATTTTGTAAACTAAAGGAATTATCAACTATTACTGCCACCCTAGGGAGCTCTGGTGGCTTAGTTGTAAGAAACTGCTGTAATCCCAAAGGCACATGGTTCAAATACACCAGATGACCTACAGGAAGAATATGGATAATCTTATCCCACATGATTTACTTTTCTGCAAACTCACTGGAGGGTAAAATATGAGTTGATTTTGACTCAACAGTACACAACAACGACAACCACTAGAGATCCTGGGTGGTACAATTGGTTAACATGGTCAGCGTCTACCAGACAGGTTGGATTTTCACATTCACTCTGAGGTACTATGTATAGAAGAAAGGCTGTATATTTTGGGAAATCATGGTTGAAAACCCTATGGGGCATCGTTTGACTGTACATATTTTGAGTTTCCAGGATTTAGAGACAATTAAGTGGCATTTGTGTTTTGGTTTTTTTTATTCACAGCTTCAGCAGAAGCACCAAGACCAGTTCCATCCATTAAGGCCTGCTATATTTCAGACTCATGTTGATTGTTTTTATATAGATAATGTTATTCCATTCTCATACAAATTCTCCACTGTCTAGGAAGGATTCACATACTGCTGCATTCCATTAAAAGATAAGAGGCGTATGAATTATGAAGAGGGTTAACTACTTAAGTAAAAATTCAGTGATTTGAACAGGCAGAATCTGAAAACTAAGTCCAAATTCTTCATCATTTAATTTGTTCTCTTACAATATAAAATTAGGGAACAACATATGGCTTTTGAACATTTTGGGGACATGATCAAAGTGAGATTCTGCAGGATTATTTTTCCAGCAATATGCTGGATAAATTGTAGTCCAGATGCAGAATATGAGGCAGATTTAGTACTGGAAATATCCAGAGCCTGCACTGAGAAGTGGTGACAACAGGAATGGAGAATGAATGTACTCCCGCAGACATCCAAAGGAAGAACTACAAATTATAACCTCTCTAAATAACATATTCAGCCAAACTGGGACAGCCATTATTTCTCCTTTCATTCCTCAGCTACATTGCCATTTACAGTTGACTTTTCCTGATGACACACTCTGTATTCAGAATGACTTCTGCATCAAGCACCATCTTTTGAAGTCAGAAACAATTCTCTGCCCATGTACTTTCCTCCATTATCAATATCTTATTAAACAAAACATAGATATAATAAGTTTGACTTGAACTTTGTTGAAGATTGTATTTTTTTCAAACACCTACCTAAAATAAAAAGTCAAATTCTTTGCTGTTGAATTGCATTCATCTCATACCACTTCAAAATACATATTCTCTTGTTTTCATTTTTCCTTGTAATCAATCACACAATAATATGTAGCACATGTTGTTGTTGTTAGGTGCCATCAAGTCGTAGATGACTCATAGCAACCCTATGAATGAAAGACCTGAGCACTGTTCATAGAGTTTCCAGAGGCAGGCTATTTCAGAAGTGGATGCCACTCCTGCTTCCAAGCTTGTTTTAATCAGGGAGCTCCACCAAACACTGTCCACCATAGGTAACCATTATCGCATTTGACACATCAGTGTCACAGTGGTCAGCTTCACAACAACGTACAGAATTTTCAATTTAGCATTCTATCTGTCATGTACACTCATGTTCACTAGCATTTATTGAAGGGCAAAAATAAATTAATAAGTTTGTTAATAAGTAAATAATGTGATGGTTAATGAAGAAAGGAATTAAAGGATGGTTTTGTGACATCTATTATTTTAATATTTATTTGCCTTCTCTTCTACATATTCATTACCATGGTTCTTCTCTCATTTCTTTTAAACTTATCAGATAAAAATCTTGTTTCTTTGAATTCTGCTCATAAATCTCACTGCCTTCAAGTCAGTTCCAACTAATAGAAAGCCTCCATAGGATTTTTGAGGATATTAATTGCCAGGAGAAGAGATAGCCTATCTTTCATGCAAGGACATGCTGGTGAACTTGAACTACTAGAGATGTATAACCTTAAAGCGAACATGTTATGGACTATGCTTCTAAATGCATTTACATGTTGTGGTTGTTCGTGGGTTTTTTTTACTGTTGAGTTGGAGCCAAATCACAGCTGACCCATCACCAAGTTTTAAGTGACAGTAAATCTCACAAGATTAGATTGTCTATCTTTCTCTCAAGGACCAGTAGGTGGGTTCAAAGCCGATGCCTTTGAGTTGACAGTGCAACTCCTTACCACTATTCATGAAGCCACCAGAGTTCTGCATAGTGACAGAAAATTAGGTAAATTTTCTTGTGTGATCTGTCCGAAACATTTTTGGAAATTTCTAAATAATATTTTTTTTAAGTTCCAAAGTCAATATTTTTCCTTTGACTATCACAGAGCTCTGAGCAAAGCATCTAATACCATTTCGTACATGGGTCTTATATCAACACAGACGCCTACATGGCTTCCACAAGAAAAAGACTGGTAAATGGGCAAAAAACATGGAAAGAATTTTCACAGAGGAAGATATTTGGATGGTCAACAGACGCTTGAAGAAATGCTCAAAAATCACTGGCGACAAGAGAGATGCAAATCAAAACCACAATGTGATATCATTTCACTCCAGTGGCAGTGATAAAGTTTAACAGAAAAGCAAGTAATAAATATTAATGAGGATGTGGTGTGATAGGAACTCTTATACATTGTTGGTGGGGTTGTAAAATGGTACAACCACTCGGAGGAAAGGCATTTGGCATTTCTTCAGAAAGCCAAACATAGACATTTCATATGACCCAGGTATTCCACTGCTTGGAATATGCCCACAGAGGATGAGAACTGAGGCACACAAGCAGATTGTATACCAATGTTCATAGCATGGTTATTCATCACAGCAAGAAAATGGAAAAAGCTCAAATGTCCAACCACAATAGAATAGATTGAGAAACTATGGTCCATTTACACAATGGAATATAATGCAGCACATAGGAGCAATGATGTTGTAAATCACTACCTAACTTGGGAGGGCTAGAGAGCTTTTGCTGAGTGAACTCAGTCTCATAAGGACAAATACTGTATAAAACCATTATTGTAGAATGAGTAGAGTATCCAAGGGAAGGGAGGTGGGAAGCTGAGGGGTGAGGCTGGATGAAGGAGGATGGAGTGCAGGTAATCACAGAATCATACAATATGATGGGGTGGTGAAGTAAATGGGAAAAATCTGGTGTAAAATCAACTTATACAAACTATATTGGGGAAAAAAGTGAGAAAAGATTCGGTCAGAGAAGAACTAGGGGAAGAATTCAACGAGATTAGGGGACACAAAGAGATTTAGATGCGTTAAAAAGGAAGAAAAAAAAAAGAAACTAAGCATCTTATGTGCCATTCAAGAACATAATGCTGCTTATATTCATAAGCCCCTGCTTTTGACTACTTTTTTCATTTCCAACAAAGGACTAATTGTTCTCATAACTGAAAACTGGTACGTATATTGTATACATATCCCATTTAAGGAACGGAAACTATTGTCATTTTTTTTGTGTAACATCATTAATATTAATTTACAATTTGCTTCTTCTTTCCTTTTAAATCATCATTTTCTGTTTGTGTGAAATTTCAGTCCCTTTAAAAATCACCATTTCTTGATTGCTCAACCATGCACGACATAGACAGCAGCTATACGAATAACCATTCAAAGGTGCAGTGCACTGATACTGCTATTTATGCTGCTGTCTGGAAAAAAGCATATTTATTCTGTCCAAGCACCCATGAGACACGAAAACTATTCTTTGTTCAGACTCACAGTGGATAGTCATTTTAAAACTTCAATTACCATTTCATCATGTTCTCTCCATTTCTGTTTCCAACACCACAGCCAGTAATTTCTAATAGCAAAATGTATTTTATAAGGCATGCACATGACTTGCATGCAATGAGAAAATAAAGCCATGCATAAGTGACTAATATCTGCAGAAAAGTTGTGAATTTAGATGAAATAATATATATGTAAACGTCATGTCAATACCTCTCAGATACCTATTGCTGAGAAAATATGTATGTGTGCAAGTGTGTGCACACGCACGCCCATGCACACCCCAGCACACATGCACGTCTTTAGTGATCTTGGGCCCAAGAAAAATGCACTCACATTACTATTCAACAAATATATCCTGAGATTCAAGCCAGTACAGACTTGTTCTTGGTGATGTAGAGCTTATGAGAAAAAAATAACAAAAATACTATAGCACATTTTTCCTTCCTTTGAAGAATTTATAATCATCAGAAATATGATTCATTCTTTTTACTAGTGTAGGAGTCTTTAAAGGAAAAACAAAACAAAAGAAAAAAACCCCACCACGATGGTTTACAGCATTCAACTTACTTTATATGGATCTTAAATTCCTTTATCTGGCTATAACGTTCTTATATAAGATATTGTCTTCACATTAAAAATAATATTTGTTTTTCTTTATACTTTATTTCTCCTTTCTTTTTAATCTAAAAATGCACACATATTATTTCGTTAAAACAGAACCTAGAACCTTGGATCACATCATTTCTGCTTTATGATTTTTCACTCTATTATTCCTTACAACCACAGTCTCATTTTGATGGTGAAATATCAGAAGAATCAGCCTGTGTAGTTTAATAATCATTGTAGGACATTGTTAAAAGGAATATCACAATACTTACTCCTCAGTGTCTAGTTTATAATGAACAATGCCAAGTTTCTTTTCTTCTAAGTGAAAAGTATTTTCTGTCTTGGGATGCTTATATTTTATAGGAATTTTCATTCATATAGACTGGTTAGACTTCTCTGTTTACTACAAAATTTATAAGATTTAAGTTGACTATGCCAATGATCCTTAAAAAATATTTACCAACTTACATAAACCATTTTATTTTTAATAATGATAATTTTATTTTTCTCATCATATCTGATTATTTGTTTTTTATTTATTGTTGTTGTTGTTATGTGCCGTCGAGTCGTTTCCGACTCATAGTGACCCTATGTCTCTAGAGAGACACTGTTGCTCCTGAGTACCTTTGAGAGGTCCCTAACAGCAGACTTTCCCATCGCGATACGCTTTTTGATTTCCTGACTGTTGGTACCAAGAGTGTTGACTGTGGAGCCGAGCAAACTGAAGCTGTGAACAGTCTCAATCTCTTCGTCATCCATCCTGACGCTGCTAATTGGTCCAGTGGTGAGAATCTTTGTCTTCTTGACATTGAGCCTCAGTCCATACTGAAGGCTGCAGTCCTTCACCCTTCGCAGCAAGTGCATGAGGTCCTCCTCAGTTTCAGCAAGCAGGGTTGTGTCATCTGCATTACGCAGATTATTAATAGATCTTCCACCACTCCTGATGCCACAATTCTCCTCAGAGAGCCCAGCCTCTCGGATAATCGGCTCTGCATACATGTTGAAAAGGTATGGAGACAGGATGCATCCCTGGAGTACACCCTTCCCAATTTTGAACCATGCAGTGTTACCCTGCTCTGTTCTGACTACTGCCTCTTGGTCCAAGTATAGGTTTCCTATTAGCACAATTAAATGTTCTGGGATTCCCATTCTTCTCAGAGTCAGCCATAGCTTGTTATGATCCACACAGTCAAATGCCTTTGCATCATCAATGAAACACAGATAGACATTCTTCTGGTATTCTCTGCTTTCAGCCAAGATCCATCTAACATTAGCAACAATATCCCTAGTACCACGACCCCTTCTAAACCCAGCCTGGACTTCTGGCAATTCTCTGCTGATGTGCTGTTCTAATTGTTTTTGGATGATCTTCAGCAGAATCTTGCTTGCATGTGAAATCAATGACACTGTTCTGTAGTTTCCACACTCAGTTGGGTCACCTTTCTTTGGAATGGGAACACATATAGATCTCTTCCAGTCAGTTGGCCAAGTGGTTGTTCTCCAGATTTCTTGGCACAACTTGGTGAGCACATCCAGAGCAACATCTGTTATCTGAAATACTTCAACTGGTATACCATCTATTCCTGGGGCCTTATTTTTTGCTATTTCCTTCAAAGCAGCTTGAACATCTTCCTTCATCACCATAGGCTCTTGCTCATATGTTATTTCTTTAAATTCCTCTGTATCTGCCAATTCCTTTCTATATAATGACTCCGTATATTCCTTCCATCTTCTTTTAATACTTCCTGGATCATTTAATATTCTGCCGAAAGCACCCTGAAGCCAAAGGCATTCTTGATTACAGCAACTCTAGGTTTGAATTTGTCTTCAGCCCCTTGAGCTAAACAACCTAAATTAAAAAAAAAAAAAAGAAATGCTGAGCGAGTTCGGCCCTTTTGATTTTCTGACTCTAGCTCCTTGCACATTTCATTATAGTATTTTGCTTTGTCATTGGAGCAGCCTTCCCCCAGCTGACTGCCCCGCCTCCCCCTGCTTGCTCGTGTATCAGATTCGCTGGTGCGTGAGCAGCGGGGGGCCTCTCCACTCTCTCTTTTATTTATTACATTATAAATTTTTTTACTCTTTTTTGGGTTTGGTTGATATAAATAATGATTCAATATAAGTGACAGAAAAGTCTTAAACTTGCACAAATTTAGACCCTCTTTTACTTCTTTCTTGTACTGCATTGTCCTTGCCAAGTGAGTAAACTAATCATCGATTTTATTTTATCATTTTCTCATCCCAATGTAGGCTCAGAAACCTCATTTCTCTTTATTCTACAGAAAACAATGGCTTTGCCACTTTCCAACCATTTGACTTTGGAAATGAATGGATTATCCGTAGTCTTATGTTACATATTTATAAAATGAAAATGTTAATGGCACCACTGGTTTTTGATGAGGCATAGAAACAAGAGTATAAGGAATGTTTATCACAATGTCCACCACGCTCAAACGCCAAGTCAAACTTCTGGCATTGAGTTGTTTCTGACAAAAGTAAATCTATAACAGAATAGTACTGGTCCATATCATTCCCAAGGTTGAAAATCTTAATGGAAACAACTGTCTCACCCTTGGGCCCTATGAGCAGCTAGTAAATTCAAACTGCTGGCCTTTTGATTGGCAGCTGAATGATTTAACTACTTTGTCACCAGATCTTCTGTCTGCCACATGCTCTTTTTGCTATTGATTTATAACATAGAACTGGAATTAACTCATAGTTGCCCCTCCAGCAAGTTTTCAAAGGCAGTAAATCACACTGGATGAGATTGCCCCCTTTTCTCTCATGGTGGAGTAATGGATTCCAATGGAGGGTCTTTAAGTTGGCAGCCCAACTCAATACCATTAGGTTACCAGAGTTCCCTTTGTCTTTTGTAATAGGAGGCCATGATGCTTAAAAACCAAGGCAAATGACAATGTACTTTGGTTTTCAGTTTCTTCATAATAAGAAAAAACTACACCTTTTTACCCCATAGAAAAGCAGAACTTTTTGTAGTCTCATGGATACGGATATATTTTTTTTACTCTTTCCTGTTACACTTTCCTTCTATATCCATTTAATTCTCAAACAATATCTTCTCTTTCCTTTATAGTAGACCTTAAAACTAGTCTCTTGCTATTTACCAGACATCAGACTCATTTTGTCTGATACAGATCTATAGCATATTGTGACAAACTAAAAATTCTCTGGGAGAGAAAAGAAAGCCTAAAGGAATTTTAGAACTGTAAGACACTGAAAAATGCCCAGGCACTGTTATAAACATGTAAAAACAACAGCAAGTAGCAACCAATTACATTAGTAGGTAATTTATTAAGCTTAAAATTATCTTTTACTTTTATGATCAAGGGGTTGTATGTTCTTGTTACTGGGAATTAATCTGATATCAATGGCTTGGTTCTTAAAAACCTTCGCTTATTTATAAAAGATATTTCTAAAAGAAAATTTCCCTCCCTAAAGATAGTACCACAGATATGCATCATCCCTCATAACCTGTGGTTATGCAATGAGAATTATTGACTGAAATGCAATACAATATCAAATGTGATATTGTATTTTGAAAACTGATGTGTATCAAGATGATGATTTAATCTATGTTGTTTTTCCCAGAAGGTATATTGTCATTTCTCTTTAATAACATGTCTATCTATATTTGAATAATTTCTTGCTTATTTGTCAAATAAATAAACTGAAAACTCTAATGAAATAAAGGAAAAAACTCTAATTAAAAAAAAAAACACCAAAACCAACCTCAGGAAGGATATTAGCATGTGTGAAATTAAGGGATTGTGAGAAGCAAGAAGACCCATTCATTTATCTTCGTTCAGATTAGCTAATTATAAAATATATACTCTAGTTCTACTATCATCAAAACCCCTACAGCTATACACCTTTTAAATGAGAAATTCTTCAAGTGGAATGAAGGCATGTTTCAAAAAGAACTACATATAAATTTATAACAGTATCATTTCAGATTAAAAAAGCAATTTCCAGTGTCTTACATTGCATATTTTATGATACAATTGTCACATAGTTATTTAATAGGAACTTGTTGGGAGCCCAGGACAATGGCTTTTACATTGTAAAATTTCCATAAATAGTGTCAAATACGTAAGCTATTTCCTTAAAATAAAAATTAAATTGAAACTCAAAGATGTAAATGTCATTTATACTAAATCAAATAAAAATCAAACTATTCAATTGTGTCCAAAGAGTACTTTGCTTTACCTTTACAGACAGGCCTGTGGTCACTCCAAGCAGCAAAGACTTCTGCTATTCTTTGACAGGTAATACTCTTTGCACCCTGTAGGACATAATCTTCATCACAAGAGAACTGTACGGTGGATCCAAGGCTAAAATTGGAAAAAGGGTTAAAAATGGAATTAGAAATATGTCCCATAATAATTAGGCTTTATTCTTCAATCAATATGCAATATTTAAAATATAAAAGAAGTTTTATTTTTACTTGATAATCCAAATGTGGACATATAATAACAATAATAAACAAAGCTATTATAATTCAGTAACTTGCATATAATTGTAAATTATGGGAAGTGTAACACTATCATCAGGTTTATCATTCTTGTTTTCACTTGCGGAAACCAATATTAAATAACAGACCAAATATCTTGCATGTCTATGAGTCAGTGGTAAGTAAAGATAAAGTGAACCATAGACTTTCTGGCTTGAATTTCTATATTTGTGTTCATTAAAGTCCTTCTCTGCTGTTGTTAGGTGCCACCAGGTCACCTCTTCTCACAGTACATTTATAATCAATAGAACAAAGGTATCCTAATCCTGTACCATTCACACAATCTCTGCTTCACTTAAAGTCATTGCTGCAGGAATTGTGTCAATCTACTTCCTTAAGGATCTTCTGTTTCCCTAGACTGTTATTTTTCAAGCTCGATGGCCTTCTTCACGGACTGGGTTCTAATGACAACAAGCCCAAAGTATGAGAGATGAAGTCTCATTTAATAAACACCCTTATGTGTTGGTAAGGAGCTCACTGTATGCTCTTTGTAAAACACAAATTTGTTTCTTCTTTGGCAGTCCTCAAGATACTCAATATTCTTCACTAACTTCACAATTAAAGCCATCAATTTTTCGTTGGTCTTCCTTATTCACTGTCCAACTTCACATGCATAAGGTGCAAGTTAAAATAACAATAGGTTGAGTTAGGCAAACCTTAACTGGTATTTTGCTTTTAAAGCTTGTATCATCTTTACTCTTTGGCACTTTAAAGAAGTCCTTGGAAGCAAACTTACCTTCACAATATGTTTGATCTCTTGACAGCTGCTACTATGGGTGTTGATTGTGATGCTGAGTAAATTGATATCCTTGAAAACTTCAATCTTTTAACCATTTATCATTATTTCATTTGCAAAGATGGTCGTTTTCTTTGAAGTGTAATCCATACAGACAGTGGTAGTGTTTCTCTTCTATAGTAAGTGTCTAAGGGCTTCTTTATATTTTGCAAGTAGGTTGTGTTGTCCACATAATGCAGCTTGGCTAATGAGTCTCCCTCCCATCCCTACATTACTCTTTTCATTGTAGTCCAGCTTCTGAGATTATTTTCTCAGCCAACAGCTTGAACAGGAATGGTGAAAGATACTATACTTTTCCTAATTTTAAATAACCTGTGCTCCTCTAGTTTATATGTACATACACTTGGGAATGTATTTGTATATGCATATATATCTGTATGGTCCATAAATTTTACTTTAATTGCTCAGGTTAATGAATGACTTTATCTTAATTTCTGAGAGTAAAGAACATTTTTCTGTAATGAAAAACCATGACTTTTCTTTTCTAGAATGATTAAATAGAAGCTGTTGTTATGTGCCATTGAGTCAACAGCAACTATAGCAACCTTATGTACAACAGCCCTAAACCCTGTCCTATCCTGTGCCAATTTAATTGTTTCTGACACACTCACCCCCATTACCCCAGTCACTGAATCAATCCTCATTGAGAGTCTTCCTCTCCTGTACTGTCCCTCCACCGTGCCAAGCATTACTTCCCTCTCCAAGGACTGATATCGACTTGCAACATGTCCAAAGTATGTCAGATCAAGCTTCAGAATCCTTGCCTCCAAGGAGCAGCCTGACTTCACTCCAGGACAAACCTGTTCATTCTCTTAGCAGTCCATGGTATATTCAATAATCTTCTCCAATATCACAGCTCAAAGGCATCAATTCTTCTATCATCCCTAGACATTGTCCAGCTCTCTGATGCATAGCAAGTGATTGCAATGACCATGGCCTGTATCAGGAGCACCTTAGTCTCCAGACTGACTTAGTTTCTCCTCAGTACTTTAGAGAAGTCTCTAACCACAGACTTTCCCATCACAATACGTCTTTTATTTCCTGTCTGCTGGTGCCAAGAGTGTTGACTGTGTAACCAAGCAAACTAAAGCTGTGAACAATCTCAATCTCTTCACCATCCATCATGATGCTGCCAATTGGCCCAGTGATGAGAATCTTTGTTTTCTTGATGTTGAACCTCAATCCATACTGAAAGCTGCAGTCTCTCACTTTCTGAAGCAAGCGCTTCAGTTTCTCCTCAGTTTCAGCAAGCAGGGTTGTGTCATTTGCATAACACTACCAGAAAAATAAATAAAGTCTACATTCTATGTTATTAGGTGTCATTCATTCAAGTAGGACTTTACGGACAACAAATCAGAATCCTGTCCTATCCTATGCCAGTCACATCATCTATGCTACACATAAGCCCATTACTGCAGTCACTGTGCCAATCCACCTCATTGGAGGTCATCTTCTCTTTTGCTGTCCCTCCATCTTTCCAAACATGATATCCCTTTTCAAGGAACAGCCTTTTCTAGCAACATGTGCAAAGTATGAGGTTATCCATGACTCAAGTAGCACTGTTTGCATGTTTTCCTAGATGTATTACTTCTTTAGTAAGGCATAAAAACTCTCCAAGAGTAAGTGTCTGTCACTTTCTTTACATCATCCTTACTATTCTCCATATGGTGTTTTAGTAAACTAGCACAGAGCAGTGACTGTATGTACCCTCTGCTTCCCCATTCTTCCATTTTAGTGTTACTTCTACATTTTCATCCCTTTAACACATGCAGACCTCTCGTGCAGCTCTCTAAATTTACCATTCAAAGGCATTACATGGGTGCATTTTTTTGCCATAAGATGTGTCTGTTACAATTTGAGCTGTATTTCAGCTAGCCTTCCTTTACGTAATTACTCCTACTTACAATGTTCTTCCAAATAATCTAAGGCCCGGGTTGAAAAATTTTGCCCTTGTGGAAAAAATTTGCCCATTTTCTAATACATTTCAGAAGTTAAAATGTTTTCATATAAATAAATGGTAGGAAAATATCAAGAGAAAAATGATTTATGGAATGTAAAAAATCAAATTACAGCATCCCTTTTTTATTGGACCAGTGACTTATTCATTTACTTATCTGTGGTTATTTTAGGGCAGCAATAGAGTATATCAGCTTTCAAAGCATAAAATATCAACTATTTCACATTCGCTGCAACAACCGGTTTGAACACAGTAGCAAGTGTTAAAATAGTACAGCAATTGACGGTATTTCAGTGTATTGTACATGAAGTTGCTATGAGTTGGGACCCATCATAGAAAAAGTTAACCAATTGCTGATCTAAGCTAAAGATGTAAAAGAGATCTAAATTAAAGAAAAACATAGTAAATGTCAGAAGTGTTTATTATAGGAAAATAATCTCTAGGTGTAAAAATCTAGTCTTCTCTGGAGTCACTTACCACCACCCCCTCATGGTCCTAGTGCCTCCTTTTAATACTTATTTTATTTTAAAACATGAAGCACATCCAGAAATGTATGTAAAGCAAAAAATGTATGACTTAGTGAATCATCACAGAGTAAACATTCACATACCCAAGAAATAGGTTACCCCCACGGGCCTTCTTAGATTCTTCAATGATGCCAGATGGTTTTCTTTTTTAGAGTTCAGAAAATTATTAATATTTCAGATGTAACATTACTAGTATCTAGCTCAGATAGTCTAGTCTAATATATATACAAATAACTGGGGGGTGGGGTGGATTATATAATAATGAAAGTTTTGGTTTTGGGTGTGGTTTTTGGTTTTTTCTTTACTTTTTAAAGAGAAACCTATCTGGGGGAAGGGCTGGGCAGGGAGGAAAATGTGCAATAAAGAATGAGTGGAAATCCATAGTTTCTATAATCTTTCATTAAAATTTCAATTAAAAAAAGATAGCCAGGACTGTAGAAATGGAGAAAATCTTTCTTGCACCAGGACACTGTCTTGAAGTTATTTATAGTTTATTAGGCAGTCAAACTTGCCTTCTACAAACTATTACATGAACGTGAATTTCATTATTTACTCTTAAATTACAAAGGGAAAGATCCATGATACTCAAGCAAGTACATAATGGGGAATATCTTTACACAAAAAGTATAATCATTATTTTCCACTCTATTTTCTCCCCTCTCTGTACATTTCTTTACACAATGAACAGGGAAGACCAGAGAAGATCTGATGCCTTAGTGTTATGGTCTTGCTTAAGAATATTAAATATGATATGGATCATCAAAATGACCATCACATCTATTTTATACTAAGGGCAGCCAGAAGTTCTTGCGGAAAGCAAGGATGGTGTGACTTCACCTCATATACTTTGAGTATGTTATCAGGAATATCCAGCCCTGGGAAAGTCAGGTTTGGAAAAGTAGAGGGTCAGCTAAAAAAAATAAGACCCTCAAATGGGTGTAGTCCACGGGAAGACTGGCATGAAGACTTAACTATATCACAGACTGTGAATACTGAGCCTTGTGGTGTTTGAGGTTGGAGCCTATGTGAAAACACCCAACAAAGATAAACAATCTACTCTTTTCCATTGACAGCCTTTTAAAAGCCATTGGAGGGTTAGCTATTAGTCAGTTCTGGCTCAAAGATAATGCATTTGAGGGTTGGGAGTTTGTTGGGGGTTTTTTTAAGGTTTTTGGGTTGGGTATTTTTTTTTCTTACTAGGATGATTGTGGTTAGATAATAATGATGATAAAATTGTAAAAGAAAACCTTAGTTGTTGTCCACTTATGCTTATGATACTGCATTTTTGCTGACACATATTTTTCTATATTTTCACTATCCAGAAAACCATTACCTAGAATTCATAATTATTTATGTACCTGTCCTTGCTTATTATATTTCCTCCTGTAGCAATTTTAATTTTTCTCTAATTAGAGACAATTTTTGTTCACTATGAAGTTTTTCCTGATTCCCCATTTCAATGTAAGTATTTTCTGTGCTCACAGCAAGTCTACAACTCTTAAAGAACCTTAACTACAGTGACTTAGGTGCTCATGTTAAAATAGAAGCACTAAGAGAGAGGGACAGTGAACTGAAATGGGGGAAAGGATAAGGGGATACATTTTTTTCAAAGGTAAATGAGAATACCTTAAGATTAGTTTTAAAAACTAGTTTTTCATATTACTGTAATGAAATGGGAGCAGTGTGAGGACAGCCAAGTCTAACCTCCACTAACTCCACAAAGTAGAAATGTGCTCATCAAAATACCAGAGGATAAAACTGATTCATATAACATCACACATGGAAGCTCCTGCTCCTTCACCTATTTCTACTAATAAGTTGCTTCAACTCTACAGAATCCACAGAAAATACAGATTCTTTTACATATTCTCCACACATTCTTTTTCTGCTTCATTTGTGGGATGATTTAGATAAAATAATTTGAAGGATGGAGAAGGCAAGTATATCACATGATGAAAGTGCAAGTTTAATGAAGTGCAGTACTAGTAAGATAAACAACAAAACACAATTCCTCAGTTTGTTCAGACAGCTTCTCAGTCAACAAGTCCAGGTTCTGTCCAGCAACACAAACACAAGAAGTCTCTGGTCCTCAATCATCCAGCAAGCTTTGTCTCACAGCAGTCACCACCCAGCCCTTGCGTTAATCATCCAACAAACAAAACCTTTAACTCTGGCTTAATCAGGTTACACCTTGCCACAGTCTCTCCAGTCTGGTAGCTTGCTCTCTCTTTTCCTCTCCCATGTTGGCTTCTTAGCTGTTGATGATGCTGAAGACACTGATCAATAATGAATTCTATGTCCTCAGTGGAGGCAGCTGGAGACCATGCCTCTAATGGAGGTAAAGATGGCAGGTGGAGCCTTAAAGATTGTTTGGTTTTTTTTCACTCAGACTGGCCATTTGGTCAGTTTTAAGGAAATGGATAGAAAGGTTAAAAAATGTCCTAACATCATAGACCACCTTCCTGGCTTTTCTAGAAATTGTTATTTATATCCAAAGGATGTGAAGGTTGAAGGATCAACCTTCCCCTTTCAATCATCTACATTCATGAAAGTATGTAAGCCAGCTACTTCGTGCCTTACACCTTAATCTTCCCACTATAGACAGACAATTTCTAGTTAGTCCATTCCTACCAACTGGTAGTCTGAGGAAACAAGACTGTCTCTTTCTCTGAAGAATTTTTGTTATTATTATTATAGTTGAAACTTTGAGCAATGACATTAATAAACAAAGATCTATTCCAGTGCAAACCATCAGGTTACTGAGTCAACACTAGGTCACAGAATTTGAAGGAAAAAAAAGTCTTCTCTTTTTCTGGTTAGGTTCTGGTCAACTCATCCCCAGTCATCGATACTAGTACAAAATGAAGATCAGCCACTAACTTAGGAGCAGTCGGTAGACTCGCACCACATGCTTTAGGAGATTTCAGCACAGATTCTTGCCATTAAGCCACCAGAACTCTATGTAAAGAAAGCTGATACAACATGGGAATGGCCGAGTTTGACTACGTGCTTCATAAAGGGGAACTTTCCCATCAATAATATACATAGTACCATACAGATAGCTAAATGGCCAAACAAGTATGTTTGACCTACACTTACCTGGACCTATTTCTATGAAACATCCAGTTCAATGTTTGTTGCAAATTGACTCACAAACTATTCACACTTTGGGGTTTATTAGAGAAATAGGTTGGAAAGCGGAGGAAACAAAGAATATCATACAGTGCAAGCTCAGCAGTCCCAAGCCAGATTCACAAGGCACAATTCCTCAATTAGAAGCCTAGATTGAGTTCAGCATCACAAATGCAACTTTGGTTTCCTCAATCATCCAACAAACTTTATAACAGAGAAGTTACAAGCCAGCTTTTCCTTAAATAATACAGCAGGCAAAACCTTTAACTGCGGCTCCTTCTTCAGGGTTCCTCTGGTTACATCTTGCTACAGTCTCTTCACAATAGTGCCACAATCTCTTACCCTCACTCCACTATCTCTCACAGTATGCAAAGCATTCACATATATTGGTCCCACAGCTGTTGGTGATTTACAAGACCATATGCTGCTAGTTAAGGTAGCTGGAGACCATGCCTCCCCAATGAAGACTAATGTCTACAAAAGCCCATTTTCAAAGGTTCTGATTCTTCAGTGTATACATGTTTTTGTTATTGTGTGTCACTGAATCACCTGAGACTTACAGCAATCTTACAGACAATAGTTCTAAATCTTGCCCTATCCTGAGCCAATCTTGCTGTCAATGACATCCATCCCCCATTACCCAGTTATTGTGTTATGTGAATAATCACATTCAGGGCCTTTCTCTCCCACAGTGTCCCTGCATCCTTCCAACATGATGTCCTTCTGCAAGGACTAGCCCCTCTTGACAATATGAGTATATGTATGTGTGTGTGTATATATATGTATGTATATGTGTATGTGTATGTGTGTGTGTGTGTTTATGTATATGTACATGTGTGTATAATTATTAATTACATCAACATTTCCAGCAAAGTACTCAGTTATATGAATCCTATTTATACAGTGGGTTTTCAGTTGTGTTGATTTGTGGTAAGTAGCTACCTAACCATCCACTTACTCAGGAAGAAGTGACAGTTGGCTTCTTTAAAAAATTTACAGTCTCGGGAACCCACGAGGCAGTTCTATCCTGTCCTATGTGTTCATAAGTCAGAATCTGTTCAAAAGAGCTGGTCTGATGTTTTATGTGTGTGTTTCAAGTGTGCCATTTCACTGAAATGATGGTAAAGAAAATGGTTGTGTCCTCTATTATTTTTCTGTCTCTACTTAAGAAATATCTGTCCTGTCCAGTTAAACAAAACATTTTGTAGAATTATGTTATTTAATATAATAAAATATTCCAAAATAAATAGCTGACCATATTTTTAATTTTAATGTAGCAAATCATGAATCTTATATAAAGCAATGACATTCTTTGGAAAACAAGTTTGAATCTTCTCTGTGATTATGATAGTTTGTAGCTTAATGCTATATACATTTTTTTAAATTATACCTATTATTGTAAAAGCAAACTATAATGTGAAGGGTGTCCTTGAAAGAAGATATAATGAGAATGAGTTTTTTAAAGGATTTCTTTTTCTTTTTAATAGATATAAGATAAACTATAATTTTCTTACATTTATAATAATAAATTTAAATTAATACACAAAGAAAGACAAATGATGGTGTTTCAGTCATAAAAGAGAAGATGAGATATGGGAGAATTTTGAAAGCATTACACACATTGAGTTTGTGTTAAAATATATCTCATGGTTTATTGAGTTTAAGGTTTGAGATACTTTCTGACAGATGTAAAATTCAACATTAATGCAGATGCAATCTTTTTTCTTCAAATTATTGCTGTACAACTAGAAATTATCCAGACATGAAGGATGATCTAAAAACTAAAGCATCTGCAATTCATTTCTGAGGTTAAAAATTACAAATACTAAGCATGCACAAAATCAAACATTACCAAAAATGACCTCAACATTCCCATTCTAAAATATTTGAAAATCAAATTATTATCTAAACATATTTAACAAAGAAATTAAAAAAAATATCAGTTGGGTTTGGGACATGGAGACTTTTTTCGCAAAAAGGACATTAGACAAGAGAACATTCAATAATATAATACCTTTTTGATACTAAAATTAGATAAATGACAGTTATTATAAAAATTTAAGGATTGAAGAGTAGCAGGGGGGAAAATGATGAAAATGACTTTAACACTTTGATGACCTATTTGGTCATCAGACAATATCATGATAGAGAAGAGATATAAATTGTCAATAACCTCATCTTGATTGGATCCACAGCCAATACCCTTGGCACCAGCAGATAGGATTTTTTTTTAAATGTATTTCATAGGAAGATGAGTCGCAATCACCTCCACAGAGAGCATGGTGCTGTGTACGTGGGTGTTGTGTTGTGGTGGTCTCTGGAGAAGCGACTCTGCCTCCAGGAGCCAGGGAAGCCACACTTGACCTTGGGTTGAAGGCAGCAGCAGCTTCAAGCCCAAAAGGAGAAGGGGAGGGAGGAGGTGGCCATAATCTTCCAGGCCATAGTCACCTCCAAGAAAGGTGATCCAACAGAATGTGGATATTTTAAAACAACATCATTAATATCTGGAAGGAGGAGTGGTATCCACTTCCATAATAGCTTGCCTCTGGAAACCCTATGAACCTGGAGAGAGGATGAAAGGCACCCAAGCATCGAGGACTCTCCTTCATAGGGTCGCTATGAGTCACCTGCAACTCAACGGCACTTAACAACAACAACAACAACAACATTTCATAGGAAAAGTTTGCTGTCAGAGACTTCTCCAAAGTGCTGAAGAGTAAAGAAATCACTAAGTCTAAGGTGTGCCTGATTCAAGACATGGTCCTTCCAATCACTTGATAAAGAAGACAGACGAAGAATTACTGCCCTTGAGTTGTGGTGCTGAAGAAAAATGCTGGATAGCTAATAGACTATCAAAAGGATAAATCAGTATGTCTTAGAAAATGTACAGCCAGGGTGCTATTTGGAGGCAAAGATAGTGAACTGTCTGACATAATTTGGGCATGGTCTTAGGAGGGAATAGTCCTCAGGAAAGACATCAAGCTTGAGAAAGTGAAAGGTCAGTTAAGGATGGGACTATTCTCAACAAGAAGGATTGACACAGTGACTGGAATGGTAGGTGCGAGTGTATCAGAGATAAGGGATAGCACAGGATAGGTCAGGGTTCAGATTCACTGTTCATAAGTTTACGAGGAGTCATAGCCCCTTTCAATTGGACTTACCAACAATAACAAGGAGTTCTGTGGTAGACTACTAGTTAAACGGTTGCACTGTCAGCTGAAAGGCAGACATCTTGAATCCACCAGATGTTTGGGTAGTTCTGGTGGCTGAGAAGGGAGCCTTGCCAAACTGAAGGCGTAAGCTTTAAATTCACCAGCTACTCAAAGGAGAAAGATGTGCAATCTTTTGTCCTGCAATTTACTGCTTCTGAAAACCCATTGGAGCAACAGATATTAGTCAAATCTGACTTGATATTACATAATTAAAACACCAAATATATAGTGTTATAAAAATTAATATATTAATAAATTAAAATGTATCCTTAGAAACAAAATAAATATAAAAGTAGCACATGTGAATGTGTTATAATAGTAGGGAACAAGTTAAAAAATAATCATGAAGTAACCTTTTTATTACTCTTCCAATATATGAAAATTCACAAATAAGTATTGAGTAGATGTCTCTTATGACTCTAATAATAATGTATTATACAGTAATCTTCATGCTTGCAAATCAGATGAAGGCTGACATGTGCATATAATGATAGTTTTATGAGCAGATTTGGTATTTTAGTGATTTTTTTAAATGGATCATTGGTAGAATTTAGCTGTGATTTCAGTTTTTGTAGACTATACAGTAACTGACAATAAAAAGTCATTGCTAGATCTGTCTTGAAGTACAATATTGTCAGTGACAGGATAATATCTATACGCATACAAGGAAGTCCAGTGAATACCACTATCATTCAAATATATG